>NW_026914083.1:0-13147 GCF_034315485.1 Pezoporus occidentalis | reverse complement strand
TCTTAGAGGAGTCATAGAGGAGTCATACTGTCATGGAGGAGTCATACTGTCATAGAGGAGTCATAGAGGAGTCATACTGTCATAGAGGAGTCATACTGTCATAGAGGAGTCATAGAGGAGTCATAGAGGAGTCATACTGTCATAGAGGAGTCATAGAGGAGTCATGTCATAGAGGAGTCATACTGTCATAGAGGAGTCATAGAGGAGTCATAGAGGAGTCATAGAGGAGTCATAGAGGAGTCATAGAGGAGTCATAGAGGAGTCATAGAGGAGTCATAGAGGAGTCATAGAGGAGTCATAGAGGAGTCATAGAGGAGTCATAGAGGAGTCATAGAGGAGTCAGTCATAGAGGAGTCATAGAGGAGTCATAGAGTCATAGATAGTCATAGAGAGTCATAGAGGAGTCATAGAGGAGTCATAGAGAGGAGTCATAGATAGAGGAGTCATAGAGGAGTCATACTGTCATAGAGGAGTCATAGAGGAGTCATAGAGGAGTCATAGAGGAGTCATAGAGGAGTCATAGAGGAGTCATAGAGGAGTCATAGAGGAGTCATAGAGGAGTCATAGAGTCATAGAGGAGTCATAGAGGAGTCATACTGTCATAGAGGAGTCATAGAGGAGTCATAGAGTCATAGAGGAGTCATAGAGGAGTCATACTGTCATAGAGGAGTCATAGAGGAGTCATAGAGAGGAGTCATAGAGGAGTCATACTGTCAGAGGAGTCATAGAGGAGTCATAGAGGAGTCATAGAGGAGTCATAGAGGAGTCATAGATAGAGGAGTCATAGAGGAGTCATAGAGGAGTCATAGAGGAGTCATAGAGGAGTCATAGAGGAGTCATAGAGGAGTCATAGAGGAGTCATAGAGGAGTCATAGAGAGAGTCATAGAGGAGTCATAGAGGAGTCATAGAGGAGTCATAGAGGAGTCATAGAGAGTCATAGAGGAGTCATAGAGGAGTCATAGAGGAGTCATAGAGGAGTCATAGAGTCATAGAGGAGTCATAGAGGAGTCATAGAGGAGTCATAGAGGAGTCATAGAGGAGTCATAGAGGAGTCATAGAGGAGTCATAGAGGAGTCATAGAGGAGTCATAGTCATAGAGGAGTCATAGAGGAGTCATAGAGGAGTCATAGAGGAGTCATAGAGGAGTCATAGAGGAGTCATAGAGTCATAGAGGAGTCATAGAGGAGTCATAGAGGAGTCATAGAGGAGTCATAGAGGAGTCATAGAGGAGTCATAGAGGAGTCATAGAGGAGTCATAGAGGAGTCATAGAGGAGTCATACTGTCATAGAGGAGTCATAGAGGAGTCATAGAGTCATAGAGGAGTCATAGAGGAGTCATAGAGGAGTCATAGAGGAGTCATAGAGGAGTCATAGAGGAGTCATAGAGGAGTCATAGAGTCATAGAGGAGTCATACTGTCATAGAGGAGTCATAGAGGAGTCATAGAGGAGTCATAGAGGAGTCATAGAGGAGTCATAGAGGAGTCATAGAGGAGTCATAGAGTCATAGAGGAGTCATAGAGGAGTCATAGAGGAGTCATAGAGGAGTCATAGAGGAGTCATAGAGGAGTCATAGAGGAGTCATAGAGGAGTCATAGAGGAGTCATAGAGGAGTCATAGAGGAGTCATAGAGGAGTCATAGAGGAGTCATAGAGGAGTCATAGAGGAGTCATAGAGGAGTCATAGAGGAGTCATAGAGGAGTCATAGAGGAGTCATAGAGGAGTCATAGAGGAGTCATAGAGGAGTCATAGAGGAGTCATAGAGGAGTCATAGAGGAGTCATAGAGGAGTCATAGAGGAGTCATAGAGGAGTCATAGAGGAGTCATAGAGGAGTCATAGAGAGAGTCATAGAGGAGTCATAGAGGAGTCATAGAGGAGTCATAGAGGAGTCATAGAGGAGTCATATAGAGGAGTCATAGAGGAGTCATAGATAGAGGAGTCATAGAGGAGTCATAGAGGAGTCATAGAGGAGTCATAGAGGAGTCATAGAGGAGTCATAGAGGAGTCATAGGAGTCATAGTCATAGAGGAGTCATAGAGGAGTCATAGAGGAGTCATAGAGGAGTCATAGAGGAGTCATAGAGGAGTCATAGAGGAGTCATAGAGGAGTCATAGAGGAGTCATAGAGGAGTCATAGAGGAGTCATAGAGGAGTCATAGAGGAGTCATAGAGGAGTCATAGAGGAGTCATAGAGGAGTCATAGAGGAGTCATAGAGGAGTCATAGAGGAGTCATAGAGGAGTCATAGAGTCATAGAGGAGTCATAGAGGAGTCATAGAGGAGTCATACTGTCATAGAGGAGTCATAGAGGAGTCATAGAGGAGTCATAGAGGAGTCATAGTCATAGAGAGTCATAGAGGAGTCATAGAGGAGTCATAGAGGAGTCATAGAGGAGTCATAGAGGAGTCATAGAGGAGTCATAGAGGAGTCATAGAGGAGTCATAGAGGAGTCATAGAGGAGTCATAGAGGAGTCATAGAGGAGTCATAGAGGAGTCATAGAGGAGTCATAGAGGAGTCATAGAGGAGTCATAGAGGAGTCATAGAGGAGTCATAGAGGAGTCATAGAGGAGTCATAGAGGAGTCATAGAGGAGTCATAGAGTCATAGAGGAGTCATAGAGGAGTCATAGAGGAGTCATAGTCATAGAGGAGTCATAGAGGAGTCATAGAGGAGTCATAGAGGAGTCATATATAGGAGTCGTAGAGGAGTCATAGAGGAGTCATAGAGGAGTCATAGAGGAGTCATAGAGGAGTCATAGAGGAGTCATAGGAGTCATAGAGGAGTCATAGAGGAGTCATAGAGGAGTCATAGAGGAGTCATAGAGGAGTCATAGAGGAGTCATAGAGGAGTCATAGTCATAGAGGAGTCATAGAGGAGTCATAGAGGAGTCATAGAGGAGTCATAGAGGAGTCATAGAGGAGTCATAGAGGAGTCATAGAGGAGTCATAGAGGAGTCATAGAGGAGTCATAGAGGAGTCATAGAGGAGTCATAGAGGAGTCATAGAGGAGTCATAGAGGAGTCATAGAGGAGTCATAGAGGAGTCATAGAGGAGTCATAGAGGAGTCATAGAGGAGTCATAGAGGAGTCATAGAGGAGTCATAGAGGAGGCATACTGTCATAGAGGAGTCATAGAGGAGTCATAGAGGAGTCATAGAGGAGTCATAGAGGAGTCATAGAGGAGTCATAGAGGAGTCATAGAGGAGTCATAGAGGAGTCATAGAGTCATAGAGGAGTCATAGAGGAGTCATAGAGGAGTCATAGAGGAGTCATAGAGGAGTCATAGAGGAGTCATAGAGGAGTCATAGAGGAGTCATAGAGGAGTCATAGAGGAGTCATAGAGGAGTCATAGAGGAGTCATAGAGGAGTCATAGAGGAGTCATAGAGGAGTCATAGAGGAGTCATAGAGGAGTCATAGAGGAGTCATAGAGGAGTCATAGAGTAGTCATAGAGGAGTCATAGAGTCATAGAGGAGTCATAGAGGAGTCATAGAGGAGTCATAGAGGAGTCATAGAGGAGTCATAGAGGAGTCATAGAGGAGTCATAGAGGAGTCATAGAGGAGTCATAGAGGAGTCATAGAGGAGTCATAGAGGAGTCATAGAGGAGTCATAGAGGAGTCATAGAGGAGTCATAGAGGAGTCATAGAGGAGTCATCATAGAGGAGTCATAGAGGAGAGGAGTCATAGAGGAGTCATAGAGGAGTCATAGAGGAGTCATAGAGGAGTCATAGTCATAGAGGAGTCATAGAGGAGTCATAGAGGAGTCATAGAGGAGTCATAGAGGAGTCATAGAGGAGTCATAGAGGAGTCATAGAGGAGTCATAGAGGAGTCATAGAGGAGTCATAGAGGAGTCATAGAGGAGTCATAGAGTCATAGAGGAGTCATAGTCATAGAGGAGTCATAGAGGAGTCATAGAGGAGTCATAGAGGAGTCATAGAGGAGTCATAGAGGAGTCATAGAGGAGTCATAGAGGAGTCATAGAGGAGTCATAGAGGAGTCATAGAGGAGTCATAGAGGAGTCATAGAGGAGTCATAGAGGAGTCATAGAGGAGTCATAGAGGAGTCATAGAGGAGTCATAGAGGAGTCATAGAGGAGTCATAGAGGATAGAGGAGTCATAGAGGAGTCATAGAGGACATAGAGGAGTCATAGAGGAGTCATAGAGTCATAGAGGAGTCATAGAGGAGTCATAGAGGAGTCATAGAGGAGTCATAGAGGAGTCATAGAGGAGTCATAGAGGAGTCATAGAGGAGTCATAGAGGAGTCATAGAGGAGTCATAGAGGAGTCATAGAGGAGTCATAGAGGAGTCATAGAGGAGTCATAGAGGAGTCATAGAGGAGTCATAGAGGAGTCATAGAGGAGTCATAGAGGAGTCATAGAGGAGTCATAGAGGAGTCATAGAGGAGTCATAGAGGAGTCATAGAGGAGTCATAGAGGAGTCATAGAGGAGTCATACTGTCATAGAGGAGTCATAGAGGAGTCATACTGGAGTCATAGAGGAGTCATAGAGGAGTCATACTGTCATAGAGGAGTCATAGAGGAGTCATAGAGGAGTCATAGAGGAGTCATAGAGGAGTCATAGAGGAGTCATAGAGGAGTCATAGAGGAGTCATACTGTCATAGAGGAGTCATAGTGTCATAGAGGAGTCATAGAGGAGTCATAGAGGAGTCATAGAGGAGTCATAGAGGAGTCATAGAGGAGTCATAGAGGAGTCATAGAGGAGTCATAGAGGAGTCATAGAGGAGTCATAGAGGAGTCATAGAGGAGTCATAGAGGAGTCATAGAGGAGTCATAGAGGAGTCATAGAGGAGTCATAGAGGAGTCATAGAGGAGTCATATAGAGGAGTCATAGAGGAGTCATAGAGGAGTCATAGAGGAGTCATAGAGGAGTCATAGAGGAGTCATAGAGGAGTCATAGAGGAGTCATAGAGGAGTCATAGAGGAGTCATAGAGGAGTCATAGAGGAGTCATAGAGGAGTCATACTGTCATAGAGGAGTCATAGAGGAGTCATAGAGGAGTCATAGAGGAGTCATAGAGGAGTCATAGAGGAGTCATAGAGGAGTCATAGAGGAGTCATAGAGGAGTCATAGAGGAGTCATAGAGGAGTCATAGAGGAGTCATAGAGGAGTCATAGAGGAGTCATAGAGGAGTCATAGAGGAGTCATAGAGGAGTCATAGAGGAGTCATAGAGGAGTCATAGAGGAGTCATAGAGGAGTCATAGAGGAGTCATAGAGGAGTCATAGAGGAGTCATAGAGGAGTCATAGAGGAGTCATAGAGGAGTCATAGAGGAGTCATAGAGGAGTCATAGAGGAGTCATACTGTCATAGAGGAGTCATAGAGGAGTCATAGAGGAGTCATAGTGTCATAGAGGAGTCATAGAGGAGTCATACTGAGTCATAGAGGAGTCATAGAGGAGTCATAGAGGAGTCATAGAGGAGTCATAGAGGAGTCATAGAGGAGTCATAGAGGAGTCATAGAGGAGTCATAGAGGAGTCATAGAGGAGTCAGAGGAGTCATACTGTCATAGAGGAGTCATAGAGGAGTCATAGTGATAGAGGAGTCATAGAGGAGTCATAGAGGAGTCATAGAGGAGTCATAGAGGAGTCATACTGTTCATAGAGGAGTCATAGAGGAGTCATAGAGGAGTCATAGAGGAGTCATAGAGGAGTCATAGAGGAGTCATAGAGGAGTCATAGAGGAGTCATAGAGGAGTCATACTGTCATAGAGGAGTCATAGAGGAGTCATACTGTCATAGAGAAGTCATAGAGGAGTCATAGAGGAGTCATAGAGGAGTCATAGAGGAGTCATAGAGGAGTCATAGAGGAGTCATAGAGGAGTCATAGAGGAGTCATAGAGGAGTCATAGAGGAGTCATAGAGGAGTCATAGAGGAGTCATAGAGGAGTCATAGAGGAGTCATAGAGGAGTCATAGAGGAGTCATAGAGGAGTCATAGAGGAGTCATAGAGGAGTCATAGAGGAGTCATAGAGGAGTCATAGAGGAGTCATAGAGGAGTCATAGAGGAGTCATAGAGGAGTCATAGAGGAGTCATACTGGAGTCATAGAGGAGTCATAGAGGAGTCATAGAGGAGTCATAGAGGAGTCATAGAGGAGTCATACTGGAGTCATAGAGGAGTCATAGAGGAGTCAGAGAGGAGTCATAGAGGAGTCATAGAGGAGTCATAGAGGAGTCATACTGTTATAGAGGAGTCATAGAGGAGTCATAGAGGAGTCATAGAGGAGTCATACTGTCATAGAGGAGTCATAGAGGAGTCATAGAGGAGTCATAGAGGAGTCATAGAGGAGTCATAGAGGAGTCATAGAGGAGTCATAGAGGAGTCATAGAGGAGTCATAGAGGAGTCATAGAGGAGTCATAGAGGAGTCATAGAGGAGTCATAGAGGAGTCATAGGAGTCATAGAGGAGTCATAGAGGAGTCATAGAGGAGTCATAGAGGAGTCATAGAGGAGTCATAGAGGAGTCATAGAGGAGTCATAGAGGAG
The DNA here is from genome assembly GCF_034315485.1 of Pezoporus occidentalis. NCBI lineage: Eukaryota > Metazoa > Chordata > Aves > Psittaciformes > Psittacidae > Pezoporus > Pezoporus occidentalis. The sequence goes on along the minus strand of NW_026914083.1, from coordinate 6,645 downwards.
TCATAGAGAGAGTCATAGTCATAGAGGAGTCATAGAGGAGTCATAGAGGAGTCATAGAGGAGTCATAGAGGAGTCATAGAGGAGTCATAGAGGAGTCATACTGGAGTCATAGAGGAGTCATAGAGGAGTCATAGAGGAGTCATAGAGGAGTCATAGAGGAGTCATAGAGGAGTCATAGAGGAGTCATACTGTCATAGAGGAGTCATAGAGGAGTCATAGAGGAGTCATAGAGGAGTCATAGAGGAGTCATAGAGGAGTCATAGAGGAGTCATAGTCATAGAGGAGTCATAGAGGAGTCATAGAGGAGTCATAGAGGAGTCATAGAGGAGTCATACTGTCATAGAGGAGTCATAGAGGAGTCATAGAGGAGTCATAGAGGAGTCATAGAGGAGTCATAGAGTCATAGAGGAGTCATAGAGGAGTCATAGAGGAGTCATAGAGGAGTCATACTGTCATAGAGGAGTCATAGAGGAGTCATAGAGGAGTCATAGAGGAGTCATAGAGGAGTCATAGAGGAGTCATAGAGGAGTCATAGAGGAGTCATAGAGGAGTCATACTGTCATAGAGGAGTCATAGAGGAGTCATAGAGGAGTCATAGAGGAGTCATAGAGGAGTCATAGAGGAGTCATAGAGGAGTCATAGAGGAGTCATAGAGGAGTCATAGAGGAGTCATAGAGGAGTCATAGAGGAGTCATAGAGGAGTCATAGAGGAGTCATAGAGGAGTCATAGAGGAGTCATAGAGGAGTCATAGAGGAGTCATAGAGGAGTCATACTCATAGAGGAGTCATAGAGGAGTCATAGAGGAGTCATAGAGGAGTCATAGAGGAGTCATAGAGGAGTCATAGAGGAGTCATAGAGGAGTCATAGAGGAGTCATAGAGGAGTCATAGAGGAGTCATACTCTCATAGAGGAGTCATAGAGGAGTCATAGAGGAGTCATAGAGGAGTCATAGAGGAGTCATAGAGGAGTCATAGAGGAGTCATAGAGGAGTCATACTGTTATAGAGGAGTCATAGAGGAGTCATACTGTCATAGAGGAGTCATAGAGGAGTCATAGAGGAGTCATAGAGGAGTCATACTGAGGAGTCAGTCATAGAGGAGTCATAGAGGAGTCATAGAGGAGTACTACTGTCATAGAGGAGTCATAGAGGAGTCATACTGTCATAGAGGAGTCATAGAGGAGTCATAGAGGAGTCATAGAGGAGTCATAGGAGTCATAGAGGAGTCATAGAGGAGTCATAGAGGAGTCATAGAGGAGTCATAGAGGAGTCATAGAGGAGTCATACTCATATAGAGGAGTCATAGAGGAGTCATAGAGGAGTCATAGAGGAGTCATAGAGGAGTCATACTGTCATAGAGGAGTCATAGAGGAGTCATACTGTCATAGAGGAGTCATAGAGAAGTCATACTGTCATAGAGGAGTCATACAGGAGTCATAGAGGAGTCTTAGAGGAGTCATAGAGGAGTCATACTGTCATAGAGGAGTCATAGAGGAGTCATACTGGAGTCATAGAGGAGTCATAGAGGACTCATAGAGGAGTCATAGAGGACTCATAGAGGAGTCATAGAGGAGTCATAGAGGAGTCATAGAGGAGTCATACTGTCAGGAGTCAGTCATAGAGGAGTCATAGAGGAGTCATAGAGGAGTCATACTGTCATAGAGGAGTCATAGAGGAGTCATAGAGGAGTCATAGAGGAGTCATAGAGGAGTCATAGAGGAGTCATAGAGGAGTCATAGAGGAGTCATAGAGGAGTCATAGAGGAGTCATAGAGGAGTCATAGAGGAGTCATAGAGGAGTCATAGAGGAGTCATAGAAAAGTCATACACTCATAGAGGAGTCATAGAGGAGTCATAGAGGAGTCATAGAGGAGTCATAGAGGAGTCATACTGTCATAGAGGAGTCATAGAGGAGTCATAGAGGAGTCATACTCATAGAGGAGTCATAGAGGAGTCATACTGGAGTCATAGAGGAGTCATAGAGGAGTCATAGAGGAGTCATAGAGGAGTCATAGAGGAGTCATAGAGGAGTCATAGAGGAGTCATAGAGGAGTCATACTGTCATAGAGGAGTCATAGAGGAGTCATACTGTCATAGAGGAGTCATAGAGGAGTCATAGAGGAGTCATAGAGGAGTCATAGAGGAGTCATAGAGGAGTCATAGAGGAGTCATAGAGGAGTCATACTGGAGTCATAGAGGAGTCATAGAGGAGTCATGGAGTCATAGAGGAGTCATAGAGGAGTCATAGAGGAGTCATAGAGGAGTCATAGAGGAGTCATAGAGGAGTCATTGAGGAGTCATAAAGGAGTCATACTGTTATAGAGGAGTCATAGAGGAGTCATACTGTTATAGAGGAGTCATAGAGGAGTCATAGAGGAGTCATAGAGGAGTCATACATACTCTCATAGAGGAGTCATAGAGGAGTCATAGAGGAGTCATAGAGGAGTCATACTGGAGTCATAGAGGAGTCATAGAGGAGTCATAGAGGAGTCATAGAGGAGTCATAGAGGAGTCATAGAGGAGTCATAGAGGAGTCATAGAGGAGTCATAGAGGAGTCATAGAGGAGTCATAGAGGAGTCATAGAGGAGTCATAGAGGAGTCATAGAGGAGTCATAGAGGAGTCATAGAGGAGTCATAGAGGAGTCATACTGTCATAGAGGAGTCATAGAGGAGTCATAGAGGAGTCATAGAGGAGTCATACTCTCATAGAGGAGTCATAGAGGAGTCATAGAGGAGTCATACTGTCATAGAGGAGTCATAGAGGAGTCATACTGTCATTGAGTAGTCATAGAGGAGTCATACTGTCATAGAGGAGTCATAGAGGAGTCATAGAGGAGTCATACTGTCATAGAGGAGTCATAGAGGAGTCATACTCATAGAGGAGTCATAGAGGAGTCATAGAGGAGTCATAGAGGAGTCATACTGTCATAGAGGAGTCATAGAGGAGTCATACTGTCATAGAGGAGTCATAGAGGAGTCATAGAGGAGTCATAGAGGAGTCATAGAGGAGTCATAGAGGAGTCATAGAGGAGTCATAGATAGAGGAGTCATAGAGGAGTCATAGAGGAGTCATAGAGGAGTCATAGAGGAGTCATAGAGGAGTCATAGAGGAGTCATACTGTCATAGAGGAGTCATAGAGGAGTCATACTGTCATAGAGGAGTCATAGAGGAGTCATACTGTCATAGAGGAGTCATAGAGGAGTCATACTGTCATAGAGGAGTCATAGAGGAGTCATAGAGGAGTCATAGAGGAGTCATAGAGGAGTCATAGAGGAGTCATAGAGGAGTCATAGAGGAGTCATAGAGGAGTCATAGAGGAGTCATAGAGGAGTCATAGAGGAGTCATAGAGGAGTCATAGAGGAGTCATAGAGGAGTCATAGAGGAGTCATAGAGGAGTCATAGAGGAGTCATAGAGGAGTCATAGAGGAGTCATAGAGGAGTCATAGAGGAGTCATAGAGGAGTCATAGAGGAGTCATAGAGGAGTCATAGAGGAGTCATAGAGGAGTCATACTGTCATAGAGGAGTCATAGAGGAGTCATACTGTCATAGAGGAGTCATAGAGGAGTCATACTGTCATAGAGGAGTCATAGAGGAGTCATACTGTCATAGAGGAGTCATAGAGGAGTCATAGAGGAGTCATACTGTCATAGAGGAGTCATAGAGGAGTCATACTGTCATAGAGGAGTCATAGAGGAGTCATAGAGGAGTCATAGAGGAGTCATAGAGGAGTCATAGAGGAGTCATAGAGGAGTCATACTGTCATAGAGGAGTCATAGAGGAGTCATAGAGGAGTCATACTGTCATAGAGGAGTCATAGAGGAGTCATACTGTCATAGAGGAGTCATAGAGGAGTCATAGAGAGGAGTCATAGAGGAGTCATACTGTCATAGAGGAGTCATAGAGGAGTCATAGAGGAGTCATAGAGGAGTCATATAGAGGAGTCATAGAGGAGTCATGGAGGAGTCATACTGTCAGGAGTCATAGAGGAGTCATAGAGGAGTCATAGAGGAGTCATAGAGTAGTCATACTCTCGTAGAGGAGTCATAGAGGAGTCAGAGGAGCCATACTGTCATAGAGGAGTCATAGAGGAGTCATACTGTCATAGAGGAGTCATAGAGGAGTCATAGAGGAGTCATACTGTCATAGAGGAGTCATAGAGGAGTCATAGAGGAGTCATAGAGGAGTCATACTGTCATAGAGGAGTCATAGAGGAGTCATAGAGGAGTCATAGAGGAGTCATAGTCATAGAGGAGTCATAGAGGAGTCATAGAGGAGTCATACTGTCATAGAGGAGTCATAGAGGAGTCATACTGTCATAGAGGAGTCATAGAGGAGTCATACTGTCATAGAGGAGTCATAGAGGAGTCATACTGTCATAGAGGAGTCATAGAGGAGTCATACTGTCATAGAGGAGTCATAGAGGAGTCATACTGTCATAGAGGAGTCATAGAGGAGTCATACTGTCATAGAGGAGTCATAGAGGAGTCATACTGTCATAGAGGAGACATAGAGGAGTCATAGAGGAGTCATACTGTCATAGAGGAGTCATAGAGGAGTCATAGAGGAGTCATAGAGGAGTCATAGAGGAGTCATAGAGGAGTCATAGAGGAGTCATACTGTCATAGAGGAGTCATAGAGGAGTCATAGAGGAGTCATACTGTCATAGAGGAGTCATAGAGGAGTCATAGAGGAGTCATACTGTCATAGAGGAGTCATAGAGGAGTCATAGAGGAGTCATAGAGGAGTCATAGAGGAGTCATAGAGGAGTCATAGAGGAGTCACAGAGGAGTCACAGAGGAGTCACAGAGGAGTCATAGAGGAGTCATAGAGGAGTCATAGAGGAGTCATAGAGGAGTCATAGAGGAGTCATAGAGGAGTCATAGAGGATTCATACTGTCATAGAGGAGTCATAGAGGAGTCATAGAGGAGTCATAGAGGAGTCATACTGTCATAGAGGAGTCATACTCTCATAGAGGAGTCATAGAGGAGTCATAGAGGAGTCATAGAGGAGTCATACTGTCATAGAGGTGTCATAGAGGAGTCATACTGTCATAGAGGAGTCATAGAGGAGTCATACTGTCATAGAGGAGTCATAGAGGAGTCATAGAGGAGTCATACTGTCATAGAGGAGTCATAGAGGAGTCATACTGTCATAGAGGAGTCATAGAGGAGTCATACTGTCATAGAGGAATCATACTGTCATAGAGGAGTCATAGAGGAGTCATACTGTCATAGAGGAGTCATAGAGGAGTCATACTGTCATAGAGGAGTCATAGAGGAATCATAGAGGAGTCATACTGTCATAGAGGAGTCATAGAGGAGTCATACTGTCATAGAGGAGTCATAGAGGAGTCATAGAGGAGTCATAGAGGAGTCATAGAGGAGTCATAGAGGAGTCATAGAGGAGTCATAGAGGAGTCATAGAGGAGTCATAGAGGAGTCATAGAGGAGTCACACTGTCATAGAGGAGTCATAGAGGAGTCATAGAGGAGTCATAGAGGAGTCATAGAGGAGTCATAGAGGAGTCTACTGTCATAGAGGAGTCATAGAGGAGTCATACTGTCATAGAGGAGTCATACTGTCATAGAGGAGTCATACTGTCATAGAGGAGTCATAGAGGAGTCATACTGTCATAGAGGAGTCGTAGAGGAGTCATACTGTCATAGAGGAGTCGTAGAGGAGTCATACTGTCATCATAGAGGAGTCATACTGTCATCATAGAGGAGTCATAGAGGAGTCATACTGTCATAGAGGAGTCATACTGTCATAGAGGAGTCATAGAGGAGTCATACTGTCATAGAGGAGTCATAGAGGAGTCATACTGTCATAGAGGAGTCATAGAGGAGTCATACTGTCATAGAGGAGTCATAGAGGAGTCATACTGTCATAGAGGAGTCATAGAGGAGTCATACTGTCATAGAGGAGTCATAGAGGAGTCATAGAGGAGTCATAGAGGAGTCATAGAGGAGTCATAGAGGAGTCATAGAGGAGTCATAGAGGAGTCATAGAGGAGTCATAGAGGAGTCATAGAGGAGTCATACTGTCATAGAGGAGTCATAGAGGAGTCATACTGTCATAGAGGAGTCATAGAGGAGTCATACTGTCATAGAGGAGTCATACTGTCATAGAGGAGTCAGAGGAGTCATAGTCATACTGTCATAGAGGAGTCATACTGTCATAGAGGAGTCATACTGTCATAGAGGAGTCATACTGTCCTAGAGGAGTCATAGAGGAGTCATACTGTCCTAGAGGAGTCATAGAGGAGTCATACTGTCCTAGAGGAGTCATAGAGGAGTCATACTGTCATAGAGGAGTCATAGAGGAGTCATACTGTCATAGAGGAGTCATAGAGGAGTCATACTGTCATAGAGGAGTCATAGAGGAGTCATACTGTCATAGAGGAGTCATAGAGGAGTCATACTGTCATAGAGGAGTCATAGAGGAGTCATACTGTCATAGAGGAGTCATAGAGGAGTCATACTGTCATAGAGGAGTCATACTGTCATAGAGGAGTCATAGAGGAGTCATACTGTCATAGAGGAGTCATAGAGGAGTCATACTGTCATAGAGGAGTCATAGAGGAGTCATACTGTCATAGAGGAGTCATACTGTCATAGAGGAGTCATACTGTCCTAGAGGAGTC
>NW_026914082.1:0-7483 GCF_034315485.1 Pezoporus occidentalis | reverse complement strand
GTTAGGTTTACAGTTAGGGTTAGGGTTAGGGTTAGGGTTAGGGTTAGGGTTAGGGTTGAGAACCTCTGTGGGTCATTAGAATCCTCTTGAACATGCTTTATTTTGATCACTTTGTTACGTTTCCTCTGTTTTCCTGTATATATATATACATATAGTATTACACTCACTTTGTTACAGTTACAGGGGAGAAATGGGTTAGGGTTAGGGTTAGGTTTAGGGTTAGGGTTAGGGTTAGGGTTAGGGTTAGGGTTAGGGTTGAGAACCTCTGTGGGTCATTAGAATGCTCTTGAACATGTTTTATTTTGCTCACTTTGTTACGTTTCCTCTGTTTTCCTGTATATATATATACATATAGTATTACACTCACTTTGTTACAGTTACAGGGGAGAAATGGGTTAGGGTTAGGGTTAGGGTTAGGGTTAGGGTTAGGGTTGAGTACCTCTGTGGGTCATTAGAATGCTCTTGAACATGCTTTATTTTGCTCACTTTGTTACATTTACTGTGTTTTCCTATATATCTATATATATAGTGTTGCACTCACTTTGTTACAGTTACAGGGGAGAAATGGGTTAGGGTTAGGGTTAGGGTTAGGGTTGGGGTTGAGAACCTCTGTGGGTCATTAGAATGCTCTTGAACATACTTTATTTTGCTCACTTTGTTACGTTTACTGTGTTTTCCTATATATCTAGATATATAGTATTACACTCGCTTTGTTACAGTTAGAGGGGAGAAATGGGGTAGGGTTAGGTTTACGGTTAGGGTTAGGGTTAGGGTTAGGGTTAGGGTTAGGGTTAGGGTTACAGGGGAGAAATGGGTTAGGGTTAGGGTTAGGGTTAGGGTTGAGAACCTCTGTGGGTCATTAGAATCCTCTTGAACATGCTTTATTTTGATCACTTTGTTACGTTTCCTCTGTTTTCCTGTATATATATATACATATAGTATTACACTCACTTTGTTACAGTTACAGGGGAGAAATGGGTTAGGGTTAGGGTTAGGGTTAGGGTTAGGGTTAGGGTTAGGGTTAGGGTTGAGAACCTCTGTGGGTCATTAGAATGCTCTTGAACATGTTTTATTTTGCTCACTTTGTTACGTTTCCTCTGTTTTCCTGTATATATATATACATATAGTATTACACTCACTTTGTTACAGTTACAGGGGAGAAATGGGTTAGGGTTAGTGTTAGGGTTAGGGTTAGGGTTAGGGTTGAGTACCTCTGTGGGTCATTAGAATGCTCTTGAACATGCTTTATTTTGCTCACTTTGTTACATTTACTGTGTTTTCCTATATATCTATATATATAGTGTTGCACTCACTTTGTTACAGTTACAGGGGAGAAATGGGTTAGGGTTAGGGTTAGGGTTAGGGTTAGGGTTGGGGTTGAGAACCTCTGTGGGTCATTAGAATGCTCTTGAACATACTTTATTTTGCTCACTTTGTTACGTTTACTGTGTTTTCCTATATATCTAGATATATAGTATTACACTCGCTTTGTTACAGTTAGAGGGGAGAAATGGGGTAGGGTTAGGTTTAAGGTTAGGGTTAGGGTTAGGGTTAGGGTTAGGGTTAGGGTTGAGAACCTCTGTGGGTCATTAGAATCCTCTTGAACATGCTTTATTTTGATCACTTTGTTACGTTTCCTCTGTTTTCCTGTATATATATATACATATAGTATTACACTCACTTTGTTACAGTTACAGGGGAGAAATGGGTTAGGGTTAGGGTTAGGTTTAGGGTTAGGGTTAGGGTTAGGGTTAGGGTTAGGGTTAGGGTTAGGGTTAGAACCTCTGTGGGTCATTAGAATGCTCTTGAACATGTTTTATTTTGCTCACTTTGTTACGTTTCCTCTGTTTTCCTGTATATATATATACATATAGTATTACACTCACTTTGTTACAGTTACAGGGGAGAAATGGGTTAGGGTTAGTGTTAGGGGTAGGGTTAGGGTTAGGGTTAGGGTTGAGTACCTCTGTGGGTCATTAGAATGCTCTTGAACATGCTTTATTTTGCTCACTTTGTTACATTTACTGTGTTTTCCTATATATCTATATATATAGTGTTGCACTCACTTTGTTACAGTTACAGGGGAGAAATGGGTTAGGGTTAGGGTTAGGGTTAGGGTTAGGGTTGGGGTTGAGAACCTCTGTGGGTCATTAGAATGCTCTTGAACATACTTTATTTTGCTCACTTTGTTACGTTTACTGTGTTTTCCTATATATCTAGATATATAGTATTACACTCGCTTTGTTACAGTTAGAGGGGAGAAATGGGGTAGGGTTAGGTTTACGGTTAGGGTTAGGGTTAGGGTTAGGGTTAGGGTTAGGGTTAGGGTTGAGAACCTCTGTGGGTCATTAGAATCCTCTTGAACATGCTTTATTTTGATCACTTTGTTACGTTTCCTCTGTTTTCCTGTATATATATATACATATAGTATTACACTCACTTTGTTACAGTTACAGGGGAGAAATGGGTTAGGGTTAGGGTTAGGTTTAGGGTTAGGGTTAGGGTTAGGGTTAGGGTTAGGGTTAGGGTTAGGGTTGAGAACCTCTGTGGGTCATTAGAATGCTCTTGAACATGTTTTATTTTGCTCACTTTGTTACGTTTCCTCTGTTTTCCTGTATATATATATACATATAGTATTACACTCACTTTGTTACAGTTACAGGGGAGAAATGGGTTAGGGTTAGTGTTAGGGTTAGGGTTAGGGTTAGGGTTGAGTACCTCTGTGGGTCATTAGAATGCTCTTGAACATGCTTTATTTTGCTCACTTTGTTACATTTACTGTGTTTTCCTATATATCTATATATATAGTGTTGCACTCACTTTGTTACAGTTACAGGGGAGAAATGGGTTAGGGTTAGGGTTAGGGTTAGGGTTAGGGTTGGGGTTGAGAACCTCTGTGGGTCATTAGAATGCTCTTGAACATACTTTATTTTGCTCACTTTGTTACGTTTACTGTGTTTTCCTATATATCTAGATATATAGTATTACACTCGCTTTGTTACAGTTAGAGGGGAGAAATGGGGTAGGGTTAGGTTTACAGTTAGGGTTAGGGTTAGGGTTAGGGTTAGGGTTAGGGTTAGGGTTAGGGTTGAGAACCTCTGTGGGTCATTAGAATCCTCTTGAACATGCTTTATTTTGATCACTTTGTTACGTTTCCTCTGTTTTCCTGTATATATATATACATATAGTATTACACTCACTTTGTTACAGTTACAGGGGAGAAATGGGTTAGGGTTAGGGTTAGGTTTAGGGTTAGGGTTAGGGTTAGGGTTAGGGTTAGGGTTAGGGTTAGGGTTGAGAACCTCTGTGGGTCATTAGAATGCTCTTGAACATGTTTTATTTTGCTCACTTTGTTACGTTTCCTCTGTTTTCCTGTATATATATATACATATAGTATTACACTCACTTTGTTACAGTTACAGGGGAGAAATGGGTTAGGGTTAGTGTTAGGGTTAGGGTTAGGGTTAGGGTTGAGTACCTCTGTGGGTCATTAGAATGCTCTTGAACATGCTTTATTTTGCTCACTTTGTTACATTTACTGTGTTTTCCTATATATCTATATATATAGTGTTGCACTCACTTTGTTACAGTTACAGGGGAGAAATGGGTTAGGGTTAGGGTTAGGGTTAGGGTTAGGGTTGGGGTTGAGAACCTCTGTGGGTCATTAGAATGCTCTTGAACATACTTTATTTTGCTCACTTTGTTACGTTTACTGTGTTTTCCTATATATCTAGATATATAGTATTACACTCGCTTTGTTACAGTTAGAGGGGAGAAATGGGGTAGGGTTAGGTTTACAGTTAGGGTTAGGGTTAGGGTTAGGGTTAGGGTTAGGGTTAGGGTTGAGAACCTCTGTGGGTCATTAGAATCCTCTTGAACATGCTTTATTTTGATCACTTTGTTACGTTTCCTCTGTTTTCCTGTATATATATATACATATAGTATTACACTCACTTTGTTACAGTTACAGGGGAGAAATGGGTTAGGGTTAGGGTTGGTTTAGGGTTAGGGTTAGGGTTAGGGTTAGGGTTAGGGTTAGGGTTGAGAACCTCTGTGGGTCATTAGAATGCTCTTGAACATGTTTTATTTTGCTCACTTTGTTACGTTTCCTCTGTTTTCCTGTATATATATATACATATAGTATTACACTCACTTTGTTACAGTTACAGGGGAGAAATGGGTTAGGGTTAGTGTTAGGGTTAGGGTTAGGGTTAGGGTTGAGTACCTCTGTGGGTCATTAGAATGCTCTTGAACATGCTTTATTTTGCTCACTTTGTTACATTTACTGTGTTTTCCTATATATCTATATATATAGTGTTGCACTCACTTTGTTACAGTTACAGGGGAGAAATGGGTTAGGGTTAGGGTTAGGGTTAGGGTTAGGGTTGGGGTTGAGAACCTCTGTGGGTCATTAGAATGCTCTTGAACATACTTTATTTTGCTCACTTTGTTACGTTTACTGTGTTTTCCTATATATCTAGATATATAGTATTACACTCGCTTTGTTACAGTTAGAGGGGAGAAATGGGGTAGGGTTAGGTTTACGGTTAGGGTTAGGGTTAGGGTTAGGGTTAGGGTTAGGGTTAGGGTTGAGAACCTCTGTGGGTCATTAGAATCCTCTTGAACATGCTTTATTTTGATCACTTTGTTACGTTTCCTCTGTTTTCCTGTATATATATATACATATAGTATTACACTCACTTTGTTACAGTTACAGGGGAGAAATGGGTTAGGGTTAGGGTTAGGTTTAGGGTTAGGGTTAGGGTTAGGGTTAGGGTTAGGGTTAGGGTTGAGAACCTCTGTGGGTCATTAGAATGCTCTTGAACATGTTTTATTTTGCTCACTTTGTTACGTTTCCTCTGTTTTCCTGTATATATATATACATATAGTATTACACTCACTTTGTTACAGTTACAGGGGAGAAATGGGTTAGGGTTAGTGTTAGGGTTAGGGTTAGGGTTAGGGTTGAGTACCTCTGTGGGTCATTAGAATGCTCTTGAACATGCTTTATTTTGCTCACTTTGTTACATTTACTGTGTTTTCCTATATATCTATATATATAGTGTTGCACTCACTTTGTTACAGTTACAGGGGAGAAATGGGTTAGGGTTAGGGTTAGGGTTAGGGTTAGGGTTGGGGTTGAGAACCTCTGTGGGTCATTAGAATGCTCTTGAACATACTTTATTTTGCTCACTTTGTTACGTTTACTGTGTTTTCCTATATATCTAGATATATAGTATTACACTCGCTTTGTTACAGTTAGAGGGGAGAAATGGGGTAGGGTTAGGTTTACAGTTAGGGTTAGGGTTAGGGTTAGGGTTAGGGTTAGGGTTAGGGTTGAGAACCTCTGTGGGTCATTAGAATCCTCTTGAACATGCTTTATTTTGATCACTTTGTTACGTTTCCTCTGTTTTCCTGTATATATATATACATATAGTATTACACTCACTTTGTTACAGTTACAGGGGAGAAATGGGTTAGGGTTAGGGTTAGGGTTAGGGTTAGGGTTAGGGTTAGGGTTAGGGTTAGGGTTAGGGTTGAGAACCTCTGTGGGTCATTAGAATGCTCTTGAACATGTTTTATTTTGCTCACTTTGTTACGTTTCCTCTGTTTTCCTGTATATATATATACATATAGTATTACACTCACTTTGTTACAGTTACAGGGGAGAAATGGGTTAGGGTTAGTGTTAGGGTTAGGGTTAGGGTTAGGGTTGAGTACCTCTGTGGGTCATTAGAATGCTCTTGAACATGCTTTATTTTGCTCACTTTGTTACATTTACTGTGTTTTCCTATATATCTATATATATAGTGTTGCACTCACTTTGTTACAGTTACAGGGGAGAAATGGGTTAGGGTTAGGGTTAGGGTTAGGGTTAGGGTTGGGGTTGAGAACCTCTGTGGGTCATTAGAATGCTCTTGAACATACTTTATTTTGCTCACTTTGTTACGTTTACTGTGTTTTCCTATATATCTAGATATATAGTATTACACTCGCTTTGTTACAGTTAGAGGGGAGAAATGGGGTAGGGTTAGGTTTACGGTTAGGGTTAGGGTTAGGGTTAGGGTTAGGGTTAGGGTTAGGGTTGAGAACCTCTGTGGGTCATTAGAATCCTCTTGAACATGCTTTATTTTGATCACTTTGTTACGTTTCCTCTGTTTTCCTGTATATATATATACATATAGTATTACACTCACTTTGTTACAGTTACAGGGGAGAAATGGGTTAGGGTTAGGGTTAGGTTTAGGGTTAGGGTTAGGGTTAGGGTTAGGGTTAGGGTTAGGGTTGAGAACCTCTGTGGGTCATTAGAATGCTCTTGAACATGTTTTATTTTGCTCACTTTGTTACGTTTCCTCTGTTTTCCTGTATATATATATACATATAGTATTACACTCACTTTGTTACAGTTACAGGGGAGAAATGGGTTAGGGTTAGTGTTAGTTAGGGTTAGGGTTAGGGTTAGGGTTGAGTACCTCTGTGGGTCATTAGAATGCTCTTGAACATGCTTTATTTTGCTCACTTTGTTACATTTACTGTGTTTTCCTATATATCTATATATATAGTGTTGCACTCACTTTGTTACAGTTACAGGGGAGAAATGGGTTAGGGTTAGGGTTAGGGTTAGGGTTAGGGTTGGGGTTGAGAACCTCTGTGGGTCATTAGAATGCTCTTGAACATACTTTATTTTGCTCACTTTGTTACGTTTACTGTGTTTTCCTATATATCTAGATATATAGTATTACACTCGCTTTGTTACAGTTAGAGGGGAGAAATGGGGTAGGGTTAGGTTTACGGTTAGGGTTAGGGTTAGGGTTAGGGTTAGGGTTAGGGTTGAGAACCTCTGTGGGTCATTAGAATCCTCTTGAACATGCTTTATTTTGATCACTTTGTTACGTTTCCTCTGTTTTCCTGTATATATATATACATATAGTATTACACTCACTTTGTTACAGTTACGGGGATAAATGGGTTAGGGTTAGGGTTAGGGTTAGGTTTAGGTTTAGGGTTAGGGTTAGGGTTAGGGTTAGGGTTAGGGTTAGGGTTGAGAACCTCTGTGGGTCATTAGAATGCTCTTGAACATGTTTTATTTTGCTCACTTTGTTACGTTTCCTCTGTTTTCCTGTATATATATATACATATAGTATTACACTCACTTTGTTACAGTTACAGGGGAGAAATGGGTTAGGGTTAGTGTTAGGGTTAGGGTTAGGGTTAGGGTTAGGGTTGAGTACCTCTGTGGGTCATTAGAATGCTCTTGAACATGCTTTATTTTGCTCACTTTGTTACATTTACTGTGTTTTCCTATATATCTATATATATAGTGTTGCACTCACTTTGTTACAGTTACAGGGGAGAAATGGGTTAGGGTTAGGGTTAGGGTTAGGGTTAGGGTTGGGGTTGAGAACCTCTGTGGGTCATTAGAATGCTCTTGAACATACTTTATTTTGCTCACTTTGTTACGTTTACTTTGTTTTCCTATATA
>NW_026914081.1:0-7085 GCF_034315485.1 Pezoporus occidentalis | reverse complement strand
GGAATAGATGGGATGGGATGGATGGGTTGGCTGGGATGGATGGGTTGGGATGGGATGGATGGGATGGGATGGATGGGATGGATGGGATGGGATGGATGGGATGGTTTGGCTGGGATGCATGGAATGGATGGGATGGATGGGATGGGATGGATGGGATGGGATGGATGGGATTCGGATGGGATGGGATGGGATGGAATCAGATGGGATGGGATGGGATTTATGGGAGGGGGTAAAATGGATTGGATGAGATAGGATGGATGAGATAGGATGGATGGGATGGGATGGGGTAAGTTGGATTGGATGGGATGGATGGGACAGGATAGATGGGATGGATGGGTTGGGATGGATGGGATGGGGTAAGATGGATTCGATGGGATGGATGGGATGGGATGGGGTGGGTTGGCTGCAATGGATGGGTTGGCTGAGATGGCTGGGATGGATGGGATGGGTTGGCTGGGATGGATGGGATGGGGTGGATCGTAGAATCATAGATCATAAATCATAGATCATAGAATCATAGATCATAAATCATAGATCATAGAATCATAGATCACAGATCACAGATCATAGATCACAGATCATAGATCACAGATCATAGATCACAGATCATAGATCATAGATCACAGATCACAGATCATAGATCATAGATCACAGATCATAGATCATAGATCACAGATCACAGATCACAGATCATAGATCACAGATCACAGATCATAGATCATAGATCATGGATCACAGATCACAGATCACAGATCATAGATCATAGATCACAGATCATAGATCATAGATCATAGATCACAGATCATAGATCATAGATCATAGATCATAGATCACAGATCACAGATCATAGATCATAGATCACAGATCACAGATCATAGATCATAGATCACAGATCATAGATCATAGATCACAGATCATAGATCACAGATCATAGATCATAGATCACAGATCACAGATCATAGATCACAGATCACAGATCATAGATCATAGATCACAGATCATAGATCATAGATCACAGATCATAGATCACAGATCACAGATCACAGATCACAGATCATAGATCACAGATCATAGATCATAGATCATAGATCACAGATCATAGATCACAGATCATAGATCACAGATCATAGATCATAGATCATAGATCACAGATCATAGATCATAGATCACAGATCACAGATCACAGATCATAGATCATAGATCATAGATCACAGATCATAGATCACAGATCACAGATCATAGATCATAGATCATAGATCACAGATCACAGATCACAGATCATAGATCACAGATCATAGATCATAGATCACAGATCACAGATCATAGATCACAGATCACAGATCATAGATCACAGATCACAGATCATAGATCACAGATCATAGATCACAGATCATAGATCATAGATCACAGATCACAGATCACAGATCATAGATCATAGATCATAGATCACAGATCATAGATCATAGATCACAGATCATAGATCATAGATCACAGATCACAGATCATAGATCACAGATCACAGATCACAGATCATAGATCACAGATCACAGATCACAGATCACAGATCATAGATCATAGATCATAGATCACAGATCATAGATCATAGATCACAGATCATAGATCATAGATCACAGATCACAGATCATAGATCAGGGATCACAGATCATAGATCACAGATCATAGATCATAGATCATAGATCAGGGATCACAGATCATAGATCACAGATCATAGATCACAGATCACAGATCATAGATCATAGATCATAGACCATAGAATCATAGATCATAGACCATAGATCACAGATCACAGATCACAGATCATAGATCATAGATCATAGATCACAGATCACAGATCATAGATCATAGATCACAGATCATAGATCATAGATCATAGATCAGGGATCACAGATCATAGATCACAGATCATAGATCATAGATCACAGATCACAGATCATGGATCATAGATCATAGATCACAGATCACAGATCACAGATCATAGATCATAGATCATAGATCATGGATCACAGATCACAGATCACAGATCATAGATCATAGATCATAGATCACAGATCATAGATCACAGATCACAGATCATAGATCATGGATCACAGATCATAGATCACAGATCATAGATCACAGATCATAGATCACAGATCACAGATCATAGATCATAGATCACAGATCATAGATCACAGATCATAGATCATAGATCATAGATCACAGATCATAGATCATAGATCATAGATCACAGATCACAGATCATAGATCACAGATCACAGATCACAGATCATAGATCATGGATCACAGATCATAGATCACAGATCATAGATCATAGATCACAGATCATAGATCACAGATCATAGATCATAGATCACAGATCACAGATCACAGATCACAGATCACAGATCATAGATCACAGATCATAGATCATAGATCACAGATCATAGATCACAGGTCACAGATCATGGATCACAGATCATAGATCACAGATCATAGATCACAGATCACAGATCATAGATCACAGATCACAGATCACAGATCATAGATCATAGATCATAGATCATAGATCACAGATCACAGATCACAGATCACAGATCATAGATCACAGGTCACAGATCATGGATCACAGATCATAGATCACAGATCATAGATCACAGATCATAGATCACAGATCATAGATCACAGATCATAGATCATAGATCACAGATCATAGATCACAGATCACAGATCATAGATCATGGATCATAGATCACAGATCATAGATCACAGATCATAGATCACAGATCATAGATCATAGATCACAGATCACAGATCATAGATCACAGATCATAGATCACAGATCATCACAGATCATAGATCACAGATCACAGATCATAGATCACAGATCATAGATCACAGATCACAGATCATAGATCACAGATCACAGATCACAGATCATGGATCATCGATCAGTTGGGCTTGGAAAGGACCCTAAGCTCACCCACTTCCAAGCCAATGGGGTTTGGGCTGGAAGGGACCTCAAAGCTCCTCCACCCGTTACCGGACCCTCTGGTGTTGACCGTGGGGTGCCCGTTGCCGAGCGCACCCCAGTGCTTGGGGTCCCCCCGTTGCTCTCAGGGTGCTTTCCCGCAGCCCTGGCACCCTCGTGGCCGTCGGCCCGGTGGGGTTCGCTTTACCTGGAGGATGCTCTTGTCTGCGGTGCTCAGGGGCTGGGTAACGAGAGGGGAAGCAACGAGAAGAGGGGAGGTAAAGGGAAAACCCCAATAACCACAAGTGCTGCCCCCTGCAACTGCTCAGCACCCGCTGACTGAGCCCCAGCCCGACCCGAGCGCTGATCCTTCCCTTCCCTTCCCTTCCCTTCCCTTCCCTTCCCTTCCCTTCCCTTCCCTTCCCTTCCCTTCCCTTCCCTTCCCTTCCCTTCCCTTCCCTTCCCTTCCCTTCCCTTCCCTTCCCTTCCCTTCCCTTCCCTTCCCTTCCCGTCCCTTCCCTTCCCTTCCCTTCCCTTCCCTTCCCTTCCCTTCCCTTCCCTTCCCTTCCCTTCCCTTCCCTTCCCTTCCCTTCCCTTCCCTTCCCTTCCCTTCCCTTCCCTTCCCTTCCCTTCCCTTCCCTTCCCTTCCCTTCCCTTCCCTTCCCTTCCCTTCCCTTCCCTTCCCTTCCCTTCCCTTCCCTTCCCTTCCCTTCCCTTCCCTTCCCTTCCCTTCCCTTCCCTTCCCTTCCCTTCCCTTCCCTTCCCTTCCCTTCCCTTCCCTTCCCTTCCCTTCCCTTCCCTTCCTTCCCTTCCCTTCCCTTCCCTTCCCTTCCCTTCCCTTCCCTTCCCTTCCCTTCCCTTCCCCCTTCCCTTCCCTTCCCGTCCTGTCCTTCCCTTCCCTTCCCTTCCCTTCCCTTCCCTTCCCTTCCCTTCCCTTCCCTTCCCTTCCCTTCCCTTCCCTTCCCTTCCCTTCCCTTCCCTTCCCTTCCCTTCCCTTCCCTTCCCTTCCCTTCCCTTCCCTTCCCTTCCCTTCCTTCCCTTCCCTTCCCTTCCCTTCCCTTCCCTTCCCTTCCCTTCCCTTCCCTTCCCTTCCCTTCCCTTCCCTTCCCTTCCCGTCCTGTCCTTCCCTTCCCTTCCCTTCCCTTCCCTTCCCTTCCCTTCCCTTCCCTTCCCTTCCCTTCCCTTCCCTTCCCTTCCCTTCCCTTCCCTTCCCTTCCCTTCCCTTCCCTTCCCTTCCCTTCCCTTCCCTTCCCTTCCCTTCCCTTCCCTTCCCTTCCCAACACCCCCCAGTTCACATAACCTAAAACCTCAGCATTGCCCCGGAATAAAGGCAGAACCCAGCAGAGCACCAGGGAGCAATCGAGCGCTGTCCCAGCCACAGCCAGCACAGGAGCCACCCCTCATTCCACACCATTTACGCCATGCCAGGCTGTGTTAGGGGCTCGCTAAGCAGTGTCCATCGCTTGCCTCACGTTTCTCCTGCTTGAAGAGGAGGATGCAAGGTTATTGATAAGAGGAAGGAGCCGTAACCTGGTTCCTGCTCTCTGGGCCCCAAAACCGCCTGAAATCAGCTGTGAGGCTTGGATGGTGGCCACACAACCGGGGAGCAAGCGCAGCCACTAAAGGGGAACGGTTCAAGGAGAGGAAGACTCAGTTACTTCATCCTGAGACCCCCGCCCACAGGAGGAAGACTCAGTTACTTCATCCTGAGACCCCTATCCAGAAGAGGAAGACTCAGTTACTTCATCCTGAGACCCCTACCCAGAAGAGGAAGACTCAGTTACTTCATCCTGAGACCCCTACCCACGGGAGGAAGACTCAGTTACTTCATCCTGAGACCCCTACCCAGAAGAGGAAGACTCAGTTACTTCATCCTGAGACCCCCGCCCACAGGAGGAAGACTCAGTTACTTCATCCTGAGACCCCCGCCCACGGGAGGAAGACTCAGTTACTTCACCCTGAGACCCCTGCCCACAGGAGGAAGACTCAGTTACTTCATCCTGAGACCCCTGCCCACAGGAGGAAGACTCAGTTACTTCATCCTGAGACCCCCACCCACAGGAGGAAGACTCAGTTACTTCATCCTGAGACCCCTGCCCACGGGAGGAAGACTCAGTTACTTCATCCTGAGACCCCTGCCCACAGGAGGAAGACTCAGTTACTTCATCCTGAGACCCCTGCCCACAGGAGGAAGACTCAGTTA
Organism: Pezoporus occidentalis; assembly: GCF_034315485.1. Classification (NCBI taxonomy): domain Eukaryota; kingdom Metazoa; phylum Chordata; class Aves; order Psittaciformes; family Psittacidae; genus Pezoporus; species Pezoporus occidentalis. The sequence goes on along the minus strand of NW_026914081.1, from coordinate 1,914 downwards.
CTTCATCCTGAGACCCCTACCCAGAAGAGGAAGACTCAGTTACTTCATCCTGAGACCCCCACCCACAGGAGGAAGACTCAGTTACTTCATCCTGAGACCCCTGCCCACAGGAGGAAGACTCAGTTACTTCATCCTGAGACCCCCACCCACAGGAGGAAGACTCAGTTACTTCATCCTGAGACCCCTGCCCACGGGAGGAAGACTCAGTTACTTCACCCTGAGACCCCTGCCCACAGGAGGAAGACTCAGTTACTTCATCCTGAGACCCCCACCCACAGGAGGAAGACTCAGTTACTTCATCCTGAGACCCCCACCCATGGGAGGAAGACTCAGTTACTTCATCTTGAGACCCCTGCCCACAGGAGGAAGACTCAGTTACTTCATCTTGACACCCCCACCCACAGGAGGAAGACTCAGTTACTTCATCCTGAGACCCTCCAAGTTACTTGAGCCCGTTGAATCCAGTTACTTCATCCTGAGACCCCTATCCAGAAGAGGAAGACTCAGTTACTTCATCCTGAGACCCCCACCCACAGGAGGAAGACTCAGTTACTTCATCCTGAGACCCCTATCCAGAAGAGGAAGACTCAGTTACTTCATCCTGAGACCCCTATCCAGACCCAGGGAGGAAGACTCAGTTACTTCATCCTGAGACCCCCACCCACAGGAGGAAGACTCAGTTACTTCATCCTGAGACCCCCACCCACGGGAGGAAGACTCAGTTACTTCATCTTGAGACCCCCACCCACGGGAGGAAGACTCAGTTACTTCATCTTGAGACCCCTGCCCAGAGGAGGAAGACTCAGTTACTTCATCCTGAGACCTCCACCCACAGGAGGAAGACTCAGTTACTTCATCCTGAGACCCCTGCCCACAGGAGGAAGACTCAGTTACTTCATCTTGAGACCCCTGCCCAGAGGAGGAAGACTCAGTTACTTCATCCTGAGACCTCCACCCACAGGAGGAAGACTCAGTTACTTCATCCTGAGACCCCCACCCACAGGAGGAAGACTCATTTACTTCATCTTGAGACCCCTGCCCACAGGAGGAAGACTCAGTTACTTCATCTTGAGACCCCTGCCCACGGGAGGAAGACTCAGTTACTTCATCCTGAGACCCCTACCCACAGGAGGAAGACTCAGTTACTTCATCCTGAGACCCCAGCCCACAGGAGGAAGACTCAGTTACTTCATCTTGAGACCCCCACCCACAGGAGGAAGACTCAGTTACTTCATCTTGAGACCCCTGCCCACGGGAGGAAGACTCAGTTACTTCATCCTGAGACCCCTGCCCACGGGAGGAAGACTCAGTTACTTCATCCTGAGACCCCCACCCACGACCACCAGGAGGCACTGCGCAAGCGCAAAGGACCTTTGAGCCCATTAGAATGCGACGCAGGGGTAGGACATGAATATGCATAGGCGTGTTGTGTAACCTCATGCATATGCAGCACTTGAGGGGATAACTGCAGAGGAGAACAGGGCTGGGGTGCGCATGCTTTCGGGGATGCAATCCCCCATGCGCCGCGGCTGAATGAAGGCAAAGCTGCTTTAGAACTTTAACGAGTTCTGGGCTCTGTCTGCACATGAGGCCCTGTGCCAGGAGCCGTCCTGCTCTCGGGATCCTTCCCTGCAGCTCTCTTTGTACCCAGCCGGCTTCCTCCATCTGCCATGGGCCTCGGTGGGGAGCGGGGGCATGGCTGGATGTGCTGCTGCACGCCCGAAGGGAAGAGGGCTTGGAGCTGGGCCTCGTCGTGCTTCACAGGGGAACGGTTCGGAGCAGCCGTCCTTGTGGGGACAATGAAAGGGCCTCGTTAATGACCCATGGTAATTAATCAGGGGGCCTATTGCCCTTATAAGGGCATTGACCTCACGGCCTTGACTCCGCCCCCTTTAGGTCCATTGCCCCTTTAAG
>NW_026914080.1:0-5969 GCF_034315485.1 Pezoporus occidentalis | reverse complement strand
ACAGCGGCATCTGCTCCCACAGCAGAAGAACCAGCAGGGAAAGCTAGTGCTGGGCCTCTTCAGCACACAGGCTGCTTTGCAACGGTGTCACCATCATTGCAGTCTCTCCTCGGTTTCATACCTAAAAGTCCATTTGAATCCAAATTCTCAGCTGGTCTCTCTCAGCTGCAGGCAGCACAGTGAGTACAGCACGAACGTTTGGCTTCTGCTCCCACAGCAGAAGAGCCAGGAGGGAAAGCTTGTGCTGGACCTGTTCAGCACACAATCACCTTTACATTGGTGCATCCATCGTTGCTTTCACTGCTCCCTTTCATACAGGAAAAGCATTTGAATGGAATCAGTTCAGAGCCTGCTCTCTGCTGCGCAGCAACACAGTCAGCACAGAACGAACAGTGGCATCTGCTCCCACAGCAGAAGAACCAGCAGGGAAAGCTAGTGCTGGGCCTCTTCAGCACACAGGCTGCTTTGCAACGGTGTCACCATCATTGCAGTCTCTCCTCGGTTTCATACCTAAAAGTCCATCTAACGTTTGGCCTCTGCTCCCACAGCAGAAGTGTCAGGATTGAAAGCTTGTGCTGGACCTGTTCAGCACACAATCACCTTTACATTGGTGCATCCATCGTTGCTTTCACTGCTCCCTTTCATACAGGAAAAGCATTTGAATGGAATCAGTTCAGAGCCTGCTCTCTGCTGCACAGCAACACAGTCAGCACAGAAAGAACAGTGGCATCTGCTCCCACAGCAGAAGAACCAGCAGGGAAAGCTAGTGCTGGGCCTCTTCAGCACACAGGCTGCTTTGCAACGGTGTCACCATCATTGAAGTCTCTCCTCGGTTTCATACCTAAAAGTCCATTTGAATCCAAATTCTCAGCTGGTCTCTCTCAGCTGCAGGCAGCACAGTGATTACAGCACGAACGTTTGGCTTCTGCTCCCACAGCAGAAGAGCCAGGATTGAAAGCTTGTGCTGGACCTGTTCAGCACACAATCACCTTTACATTGGTGCATCCATCGTTGCTTTCACTGCTCCCTTTCATACAGGAAAAGCATTTGAATGGAATCAGTTCAGAGCCTGCTCTCTGCTGCGCAGCAACACAGTCAGCACAGAAAGAACAGTGGCATCTGCTCCCACAGCAGAAGAACCAGCAGGGAAAGCTAGTGCTGGGCCTCTTCAGCACACAGGCTGCTTTGCAACGGTGTCACCATCATTGCAGTCTCTCCTCGGTTTCATACCTAAAAGTCCATTTGAATCCAAATTCTCAGCTGGTCGCTCTCAGCTGCAGGCAGCACAGTGAGTACAGCACGAACGTTTGGCCTCTGCTCCCACAGCAGAAGAGCCAGGATTGAAAGCTTGTGCTGGACCTGTTCAGCACACAATCACCTTTACATTGGTGCATCCATCGTTGCTTTCACTGCTCCCTTTCATACAGGAAAAGCATTTGAATGGAATCAGTTCAGAGCCTGCTCTCTGCTGCGCAGCAACACAGTCAGCACAGAAAGAACAGTGGCATCTGCTCCCACAGCAGAAGAACCAGCAGGGAAAGCTAGTGCTGGGCCTCTTCAGCACACAGGCTGCTTTGCAACGGTGTCACCATCATTGCAGTCTCTCCTCGGTTTCATACCTAAAACTCCATTTGAATCCAAATTCTCAGCTGGTCTCTCTCAGCTGCAGGCAGCACAGTGAGTACAGCACGAACGTTTGGCCTCTGCTCCCACAGCAGAAGTGTCAGGATTGAAAGCTTGTGCTGGACCTGTTCAGCACACAATCACCTTTACATTGGTGCATCCATCGTTGCTTTCACTGCTCCCTTTCATACAGGAAAAGCATTTGAATGGAATCAGTTCAGAGCCTGCTCTCTGCTGGCAGCAACACAGTCAGCACAGAACGAACAGTGGCATCTGCTCCCACAGCAGAAGAACCAGCAGGGAAAGCTAGTGCTGGGCCTCTTCAGCACACAGGCTGCTTTGCAACGGTGTCACCATCATTGCAGTCTCTCCTCGGTTTCATACCTAAAACTCCATTTGAATCCAAATTCTCAGCTGGTCTCTCTCAGCTGCAGGCAGCACAGTGATTACAGCACGAACGTTTGGCTTCTGCTCCCACAGCAGAAGAGCCAGGATTGAAAGCTTGTGCTGGACCTGTTCAGCACACAATCACCTTTACATTGGTGCATCCATCGTTGCTTTCACTGCTCCCTTTCATACAGGAAAAGCATTTGAATGGAATCAGTTCAGAGTCTGCTCTCTGCTGCGCAGCAACACAGTCAGCACAGAATGAACAGTGGCATCTGCTCCCACAGCAGAAGAACCAGCAGGGAAAGCTAGTGCTGGGCCTCTTCAGCACACAGGCTGCTTTGCAACGGTGTCACCATCATTGCAGTCTCTCCTCGGTTTCATACCTAAAACTCCATTTGAATCCAAATTCTCAGCTGGTCGCTCTCAGCTGCAGGCAGCACAGTGAGTACAGCAAGAACGTTTGGCCTCTGCTCCCACAGCAGAAGTGTCAGGATTGAAAGCTGGTGCTATACCTGTTCAGCACACAATCACCTTTACATTGGTGCATCCATCGTTGCTTTCACTGCTCCCTTTCATACAGGAAAAGCATTTGAATGGAATCAGTTCAGAGCCTGCTCTCTGCTGGCAGCAACACAGTCAGCACAGAAAGAACAGTGGCATCTGCTCCCACAGCAGAAGAACCAGCAGGGAAAGCTAGTGCTGGGCCTCTTCAGCACACAGGCTGCTTTGCAACGGTGTCACCATCATTGCAGTCTCTCCTCGGTTTCATACCTAAAAGTCCATTTGAATCCAAATTCTCAGCTGGTCGCTCTCAGCTGCAGGCAGCACAGTGATTACAGCACGAACGTTTGGCTTCTGCTCCCACAGCAGAAGAGCCAGGATTGAAAGCTTGTGCTGGACCTGTTCAGCACACAATCACCTTTACATTGGTGCATCCATCGTTGCTTTCACTGCTCCCTTTCATACAGGAAAAGCATTTGAATGGAATCAGTTCAGAGCCTGCTCTCTGCTGGCAGCAACACAGTCAGCACAGAAAGAACAGTGGCATCTGCTCCCACAGCAGAAGAACCAGCAGGGAAAGCTAGTGCTGGGCCTCTTCAGCACACAGGCTGCTTTGCAACGGTGTCACCATCATTGCAGTCTCTCCTGGGTTTCATACCTAAAAGTCCATTTGAATCCAAATTCTCAGCTGGTCTCTCTCAGCTGCAGGCAGCACAGTGAGTACAGCACGAACGTTTGGCTTCTGCTCCCACAGCAGAAGAGCCAGGATTGAAAGCTTGTGCTGGACCTGTTCAGCACACAATCACCTTTACATTGGTGCATCCATCGTTGCTTTCACTGCTCCCTTTCATACAGGAAAAGCATTTGAATGGAATCAGTTCAGAGCCTGCTCTCTGCTGCGCAGCAACACAGTCAGCACAGAAAGAACAGTGGCATCTGCTCCCACAGCAGAAGAACCAGCAGGGAAAGCTAGTGCTGGGCCTCTTCAGCACACAGGCTGCTTTGCAACGGTGTCACCATCATTGAAGTCTCTCCTCGGTTTCATACCTAAAACTCCATTTGAATCCAAATTCTCAGCTGGTCGCTCTCAGCTGCAGGCAGCACAGTGATTACAGCACGAACGTTTGGCTTCTGCTCCCACAGCAGAAGAGCCAGGAGGGAAAGCTTGTGCCGGACCTGTTCAGCACACAATCACCTTTACATTGGTGCATCCATCGTTGCTTTCACTGCTCCCTTTCATACAGGAAAAGCATTTGAATGGAATCAGTTCAGAGCCTGCTCTCTGCTGGCAGCAACACAGTCAGCACAGAACGAACAGTGGCATCTGCTCCCACAGCAGAAGAACCAGCAGGGAAAGCTAGTGCTGGGCCTCTTCAGCACACAGGCTGCTTTGCAACGGTGTCACCATCATTGCAGTCTCTCCTCGGTTTCATACCTAAAAGTCCATTTGAATCCAAATTCTCAGCTGGTCGCTCTCAGCTGCAGGCAGCACAGTGAGTACAGCACGAACGTTTGGCCTCTGCTCCCACAGCAGAAGTGTCAGGATTAAAAGCTTGTGCTGGACCTGTTCAGCACACAATCACCTTTACATTGGTGCATCCATCGTTGCTTTCACTGCTCCCTTTCATACAGGAAAAGCATTTGAATGGAATCAGTTCAGAGCCTGCTCTCTGCTGGCAGCAACACAGTCAGCACAGAACGAACAGTGGCATCTGCTCCCACAGCAGAAGAACCAGCAGGGAAAGCTAGTGCTGGGCCTCTTCAGCACACAGGCTGCTTTGCAACGGTGTCACCATCATTGCAGTCTCTCCTCGGTTTCATACCTAAAACTCCATTTGAATCCAAATTCTCAGCTGGTCGCTCTCAGCTGCAGGCAGCACAGTGAGTACAGCACGAACGTTTGGCTTCTGCTCCCCCAGCAGAAGAGCCAGGATGGAAAGCTTGTGCTGGACCTGTTCAGCACACAATCACCTTTACATTGGTGCATCCATCGTTGCTTTCACTGCTCCCTTTCATACAGGAAAAGCATTTGAATGGAATCAGTTCAGAGCCTGCTCTCTGCTGGCAGCAACACAGTCAGCACAGAACGAACAGTGGCATCTGCTCCCACAGCAGAAGAACCAGCAGGGAAAGCTAGTGCTGGGCCTCTTCAGCACACAGGCTGCTTTGCAACGGTGTCACCATCATTGCAGTCTCTCCTCGGTTTCATACCTAAAAGTCCATTTGAATCCAAATTCTCAGCTGGTCGCTCTCAGCTGCAGGCAGCACAGTGAGTACAGCACGAACGTTTGGCCTCTGCTCCCACAGCAGAAGTGTCAGGATTGAAAGCTTGTGCTGGACCTGTTCAGCACACAATCACCTTTACATTGGTGCATCCATCGTTGCTTTCACTGCTCCCTTTCATACAGGAAAAGCATTTGAATGGAATCAGTTCAGAGCCTGCTCTCTGCTGGCAGCAACACAGTCAGCACAGAACGAACAGTGGCATCTGCTCCCACAGCAGAAGAACCAGCAGGGAAAGCTAGTGCTGGGCCTCTTCAGCACACAGGCTGCTTTGCAACGGTGTCACCATCATTGCAGTCTCTCCTCGGTTTCATACCTAAAAGTCCATTTGAATCCAAATTCTCAGCTGGTCTCTCTCAGCTGCAGGCAGCACAGTGAGTACAGCACGAACGTTTGGCTTCTGCTCCCACAGCAGAAGAGCCAGGAGGGAAAGCTTGTGCTGGACCTGTTCAGCACACAATCACCTTTACATTGGTGCATCCATCGTTGCTTTCACTGCTCCCTTTCATACAGGAAAAGCATTTGAATGGAATCAGTTCAGAGCCTGCTCTCTGCTGGCAGCAACACAGTCAGCACAGAACGAACAGTGGCATCTGCTCCCACAGCAGAAGAACCAGCAGGGAAAGCTAGTGCTGGGCCTCTTCAGCACACAGGCTGCTTTGCAACGGTGTCACCATCATTGCAGTCTCTCCTCGGTTTCATACCTAAAAGTCCATTTGAATCCAAATTCTCAGCTGGTCGCTCTCAGCTGCAGGCAGCACAGTGAGTACAGCACGAACGTTTGGCCTCTGCTCCCACAGCAGAAGAGCCAGGATTGAAAGCTTGTGCTGGACCTGTTCAGCACACAATCACCTTTACATTGGTGCATCCATCGTTGCTTTCACTGCTCCCTTTCATACAGGAAAAGCATTTGAATGGAATCAGTTCAGAGCCTGCTCTCTGCTGCGCAGCAACACTGTCAGCACAGAATGAACAGTGGCATCTGCTCCCACAGCAGAAGAACCAGCAGGGAAAGCTAGTGCTGGGCCTCTTCAGCACACAGGCTGCTTTGCAACGGTGTCACCATCATTGCAGTCCCTCCTCGGTTTCATACCTAAAACTCCATTTGAATCCAAATTCTCAGCTGGTCGCTCTCAGCTGCAGGCAGCACAGTGAGTACAGCAAGAACGTTT
>NW_026914079.1:0-5754 GCF_034315485.1 Pezoporus occidentalis | reverse complement strand
AGCCATGATTCAAGCCTACGTCTTCGTCCTCCTACTAAGCCTCTACCTACAAGAAAACATTTAAAAACACCCAATGGCCCACCAAGCACACCCCTACCACATAGTAGACCCCAGCCCATGACCTATCTTCGGTGCAACCGCCGCCCTACTCACCACATCAGGACTAATCATATGATTCCACTATAACTCCTCACAACTACTTACCCTCGGACTCCTATCAACCGCCCTAGTTATACTACAATGATGACGAGACATTGTACGAGAAAGCACATTCCAAGGCCACCACACATTAACCGTCCAAAAAGGCCTACGATATGGAATAATCCTCTTCATCACATCAGAAGTATTCTTCTTTCTTGGCTTCTTCTGAGCCTTCTTCCACTCTAGCCTAGCCCCAACCCCTGAACTAGGAAGCCAATGACCCCCAACCGGAATCACACCCCTAAACCCCCTAGAAGTACCCCTACTCAATACAGCAATCCTTCTAGCTTCAGGCGTCACCGTAACCTGAGCCCACCACAGCATCATAGAAGGGAACCAAAAACAAGCAACCCAAGCACTTACACTCACCATCCTATTAGGCCTATACTTCACCACCCTACAAGCAACAGAATATTACGAAGCACCCTTCTCAATTGCCGACGGCGTTTACGGCTCAACCTTCTTCGTCGCAACAGGATTCCACGGACTTCACGTCATCATTGGATCCTCCTTCCTGCTGGTCTGCCTCCTACGACTAGTCAAATTCCACTTTTACATCCAACCACCACTTCGGATTTGAAGCAGCAGCCTGATACTGACACTTCGTAGACATCATCTGACTCTTCCTCTACATAACCATTTACTGATGAGGATCCTGCTCTTCTAGTATATCTATTACAATAGACTTCCAATCTCTAAAATCTGGTACTACCCCAGAGAAGAGCAATAAACATAATCACATTCATACTCATCTCAACCCTATCCCTCAGCATAGCCCTAACCCTACTAAATTTCTGACTCACTCAAATAAACCCCGACCCAGAAAAACTATCACCATACGAATGTGGGTTTGACCCACTAGGATCCGCCCGACTCCCATTTTCCATCCGATTCTTCCTCAGTAGCCATCTTATTCCTCCTATTCGACCTAGAAATTGCCCTTCTACTACCACTACCATGAGCCACCCAACTAAAATACCCAACCACCACTCTAACCTGAACCTCCACCATCATCCTTTTACTAACCCTAGGCCTAATCTATGAATGGACACAAGGAGGCCTAGAATGAGCAGAATAAGAAAGTTAGTCTAAAACAAGACAGTTGATTTCGACTCAACAAATCATAGCCCATCCTATGACTTTCTCCATGCCCCTCCTTCACCTAAGCTTCTACTCAGCCTTCGCCCTAAGCTGCTCAGGAATGGCCTTCCACCGGGCACACCTCGTATCCGCCCTACTATGTTTAGAAAGCATAATACTCTCAATATACATCGCCCTGTCAATCTGACCAGTCGAAAGCCAAACACCATCCTTCACCCTCATACCAATCCTCATACTAACATTCTCCGCCTGCGAGGCGGGCACAGGCCTAGCAATACTAGTAGCCTCCACGCGAACACACGGCTCCGACCACCTACAAAACCTAAACCTCCTACAGTGCTAAAAATTATACTACCAACGATAATACTCCTTCCAACAGCCCTCCTCTCCCCATTAAAATCACTATGAACAAACACCACCATATACAGCCTATTAATCGCCACCCTAAGCCTGCAATGACTAGCCCCCTCATACCACCCATACAAAAACCTCACCCAATGAACGGGCATCGATCAAACATCCTCCCCCCTACTAGTCCTATCCTGCTGACTCGTCCCACTTATAATCCTAGCTAGCCAAAACCACCTACAACATGAACCACCCACACGAAAACGCATCTTTACATCAACCTTAATCGCAGTACAACCTCTCATCATCCTAGCCTTCTCAACCACAGAACTCATAATATTCTACATCTCCTTTGAAGCAACCCTAATTCCAACACTAATCCTAGTCACACGATGAGGAAGCCAACCCCCCATTATAGGGGAATACCCCCTTTTTTTTGGGGTTATAAAAGTTTTTTGTTAGGAAAGGGGTTGAAGCTTGGGAGGGGGGGATTATTTTGGGGGGTTTGGGGGGGGGGGGTTTTTAGGGGTGGGTTTGGGGGGTTACGGAAAGACTTGGGGGAATAGGGGGCCGCAAAAGGGGCCCCAAAAATGGGGTTTTTAGGGTCCAATGTGTTTTGGGGACGTTTGGAAATCTTTTTATGGGGGTTTTCCGGAAATTTGGGGGGGGTTGGTGTTTTGGGTAAGGAGGTGATTTTTGGGAAGGGTTTTTTTTTAAAAAAAGGGGGGATTTTACTTGCCTCACTTACTGGTTAGTGTGGAATAGGGCTTCAAAAATTGAAATTTTGTCGGGTTTTTAAACCTGGGAAAGAGTTTCCTAAGTTGAATTTTTTTTTGGGGTCAATTGGGAGGGGTTTCAAAAGCTCTATAAAAAGCAAGGGGACTGGGGGGACGGCTGCCCACCCCCACACCACACCTTCGAAGAACCCGCCTTCGTCCAAGTACAAGAAAGGAAGGAATCGAACCCTCATACACTGGTTTCAAGCCAGCAGCATATATAAACCACTTATGCTTCTCTCTTAATGAAGTGTTAGTAGACTAACTACATGGCCCTGTCAAAGCCAAACCACAGGTAAAAACCCTGTACACCTCTATGGCTAACCACTCACAACTAGGATTTCAAGACGCCTCATCTCCAATCATAGAAGAATTAGTTGAATTCCACGACCACGCCCTCATAGTCGCCCTAACAATCTGCAGCCTAGTCCTCTACCTGCTTACACTTATACTAACAGAAAAACTCTCCTCAAACACTGTCGATGCTCAAGAAATCGAACTAATCTGAACAATCCTTCCAGCAATCGTACTCATTCTACTCGCCCTACCATCCCTACAAATTCTCTACATAATAGACGAAATCGACGAACCAGACCTAACTCTAAAAGCTATTGGACACCAATGATATTGATCCTACGAATACACCGACTTCAAAGACCTCTCATTTGATTCATACATAATCCCTACAACAGAACTCCCCCTAGGGCACTTCCGACTACTAGAAGTTGATCACCGCGTTGTTATCCCAATAGAATCCCCAATCCGCATCATCATCACCGCCGACGACGTACTTCATTCATGAGCAGTACCCACACTAGGAGTAAAAACTGACGCCATCCCAGGACGACTCAACCAAACATCATTCACCACCACCCGCCCAGGAGTCTTCTACGGCCAATGCTCAGAAATCTGCGGAGCTAATCACAGCTTCATACCCATCGTTGTTGAATCCACCCCTCTCACCCACTTTGAAACCTGATCCTCACAACTAACCCCTTAATCATTAAGAAGCTATGTACCAGCACTAGCCTTTTAAGCTAGATAAAGAGGGGCCCCTCCCTCCTTAATGACATGCCCCAACTCAACCCAAACCCATGATTCTTCATTATAATTATGTCATGACTAACTTTCTCCACAATTATCCAGCCTAAAATACTATCATTTACTTCCACAAACTCTCCCACCAACAAAACACCCACAACCACCAAAAACCACTCCTGAACCTGACCATGATCCTAACTTTCTTTGACCAATTCTCAAGCCCATACTTACTCGGAATCCCATTAATTCCCATCTCTCTACTACTACCTGCCCTCCTCCTCCCCGCACCCAACAACCGATGAATCACTAACCGCCTATCCACCCTACAACTATGATTCATCAACACAACCACCAAACAACTTATAGCCCCAATAAACAAGCCAGGCCACAAATGAGCCCTCATCCTTACATCACTAATAATACTCCTACTAACAACCAACCTCCTGGGCTTACTGCCCTACACCTTCACCCCAACCACCCAACTATCAATAAACATAGCCCTCGCCCTTCCACTCTGACTTGCCACCCTACTCACAGGCCTACGAAACCAACCAACTACCTCCCTAGGACACCTACTACCCGAAGGCACACCCACCCCCCTAATCCCAGCCCTCATCATAATCGAAACCATCAGCCTCCTTATTCGCCCATTAGCCTTAGGAGTCCGCCTCACAGCTAACCTCACCGCAGGCCACCTACTCATCCAACTCATCTCAACAGCTTCCATCACCCTCCTCCCCATTATACCAACAGTATCCATCCTTACCACCATGATTCTCCTCCTCCTAACAATCCTAGAAGTAGCAGTAGCCATGATTCAAGCCTACGTCTTCGTCCTCCTACTAAGCCTCTACCTACAAGAAAACATTTAAAAACACCCAATGGCCCACCAAGCACACCCCTACCACATAGTAGACCCCAGCCCATGACCTATCTTCGGTGCAACCGCCGCCCTACTCACCACATCAGGACTAATCATATGATTCCACTATAACTCCTCACAACTACTTACCCTCGGACTCCTATCAACCGCCCTAGTTATACTACAATGATGACGAGACATTGTACGAGAAAGCACATTCCAAGGCCACCACACATTAACCGTCCAAAAAGGCCTACGATATGGAATAATCCTCTTCATCACATCAGAAGTATTCTTCTTTCTTGGCTTCTTCTGAGCCTTCTTCCACTCTAGCCTAGCCCCAACCCCTGAACTAGGAAGCCAATGACCCCCAACCGGAATCACACCCCTAAACCCCCTAGAAGTACCCCTACTCAATACAGCAAATCCTTCTAGCTTCAGGCGTCACCGTAACCTGAGCCCACCACAGCATCATAGAAGGGAACCAAAAACAAGCAACCCAAGCACTTACACTCACCATCCTATTAGGCCTATACTTCACCACCCTACAAGCAACAGAATATTACGAAGCACCCTTCTCAATTGCCGACGGCGTTTACGGCTCAACCTTCTTCGTCGCAACAGGATTCCACGGACTTCACGTCATCATTGGATCCTCCTTCCTGCTGGTCTGCCTCCTACGACTAGTCAAATTCCACTTTACATCCAACCACCACTTCGGATTTGAAGCAGCAGCCTGATACTGACACTTCGTAGACATCATCTGACTCTTCCTCTACATAACCATTTACTGATGAGGATCCTGCTCTTCTAGTATATCTATTACAATAGACTTCCAATCTCTAAAATCTGGTACTACCCCAGAGAAGAGCAATAAACATAATCACATTCATACTCATCTCAACCCTATCCCTCAGCATAGCCCTAACCCTACTAAATTTCTGACTCACTCAAATAAACCCCGACCCAGAAAAACTATCACCATACGAATGTGGGTTTGACCCACTAGGATCCGCCCGACTCCCATTTTCCATCCGATTCTTCCTCAGTAGCCATCTTATTCCTCCTATTCGACCTAGAAATTGCCCTTCTACTACCACTACCATGAGCCACCCAACTAAAATACCCAACCACCACTCTAACCTGAACCTCCACCATCATCCTTTTACTAACCCTAGGCCTAATCTATGAATGGACACAAGGAGGCCTAGAATGAGCAGAATAAGAAAGTTAGTCTAAAACAAGACAGTTGATTTCGACTCAACAAATCATAGCCCATCCTATGACTTTCTCCATGCCCCTCCTTCACCTAAGCTTCTACTCAGCCTTCGCCCTAAGCTGCTCAGGAATGGCCTTCCACCGGGCACACCTCGTATCCGCCCTACTATGTTTAGAAAGCATAATACTCTCAATATACATCGCCCT
>NW_026914078.1:0-7655 GCF_034315485.1 Pezoporus occidentalis | reverse complement strand
CAGAGCCTGTTCTCGGCTGCGCAGCAGCACTCTGAGTAGAGCATGAACTTTTGGCCTCTGCTCCCACAGCAGAAGAGCCGGGAGGGAAAGCTGGGGCTGGCATTCTTCAGCACAAAGTCAGCTTTGCAACGGTGCCTCCATCATTGCTTTCACTGCTCACTTTCATACCTGAAAGAGAGTTTGAATGAAACCACTCCGAAGCCTGCACTCTGCTGCCCAGCAACGCAGTGCGTAGATGCAGAAGGTTTGGCTTCTGTTCTCACAGCCGAAGAGGCAGGAGGGAACGGTGGTGCTAGTGATCTTCAGAACAGAGTCAGCTTTGCAACACTATCTCCATCCTTACTCTCAGGGCTCACTTTCATACGTGAGTTTGCATTTGAATGCTACCTCTCAGGAGCTTGCTGTCTGCTGCCCAGCAGCACACTGAGTAGAGCACGAACTTTTGGCCTCTGTTCTCACAGCCGAAGAGCCAGGAGGGAAAGCTGGGGCTGGGAATATACAGCACACAGTCAGCTTTGCAACGGAGTCACCATCTGTGCTCTCTCCTAGCTTTCAAACCTAAAAGTGCATTTGAATGCAAGCTCTCCAGAGCCTGCTCTCGGCTGCCCAGCAGCACAGTGAGTAGAGCATGAACTTTTGGCCTCTGCTCCCACAGCAGAAGAGCCGGGAGGGAAAGCTGGGGCTGGCATTCTTCAGCACACAGTCAGCTTTGCAACGGTGCCTCCATCATTGCTTTCACTGCTCACTTTCATACCTGAAAGAGAGTTTGAATGAAACCTCTTCGAAGCCTGCACTCTGCTGCCCAGCAACGCAGTGCGTAGATGCAGAAGGTTTGGCTTCTTTTCTCACAGCCGAAGAGGCAGGAGGGAAAGGTGGTGCTAGTGATCTTCAGAACAGAGTCAGCTTTGCAACACTATGTCCATCCTTACTCTCAGGGCTCACTTTCATACGTGAGTTTGCATTTGAATGCTACCTCTCAGGAGCTTGCTGTCTGCTGCCCAGCAGCACACTGAGTAGAGCACGAACTTTTGGCCTCTGTTCTCACAGCCGAAGAGCCAGGAGGGAAAGCTGGGCCTGGGAATCTTCAGCACACAGTCAGCTTTGCAACGGAGTCACCATCTGTGCTCTCTGAGCTTTCAAACCTAAAAGTGCATTTGAATGCAAGCTCTCCAGAGCCTGCTCTCGGCTGCCCAGCAGCATAGTGAGTAGAGCACCAACGTTTGGGTTCTGCTCCCACAGTAGAAGAGCCAGGAGGGAAAGATCGTGCTGGGCCTCTTCAGCACACAGTCAGCTTTACAAGGGTGTCACCATCATGCCTGTTCACTGCTCACTTTCATACGTAAAAGTCTATTTGTATTGTACCTCTCCGGGGCTTGCTCTAGGGGACCCAGGAGCACAGCGAGGAGGGCACGAACGTTTGCCCTCTGTTCCCACAGCCGAAGACGAATGAAAAAAGCTGGTGCTGGGCCTCTTCAGCACCCAGCTTTGCAACGGTGCCTCCATCATTGCAGTTTCTCCTCGGTTTAATGCCTAAAAGACAATTTGAATAAAAACTGGAGGTCACTCTCAGCTGCCCAGCAGCACAGTGAGTAGAGCACGAACGTTTGGCCTCTGCTCCCACATTAGAAGAGAAAAAAGGGAAAGCTGGTGCTGGGATTCTTCAGCACACAGTCAGCTTTACAACGGTGCCTCCATCATTGCTGTCTCTGCTCACTTTCATACCTGAAAGAGAGTTTGAATGAATCCTCTCGGAAGCCTGCCCTCTGCTGCCCAGCAGCACTCTGAGGAGATCATGAACGTCTGGCCTCTGGCTCCCACAGCAGAAGAGCCAGGAGAGAAAGCTGCTTCTGGCAATCTTCAGCACATAGTCAGCTTTGCAACTTTGTCACCAGCAGTGCTGTGGCTCCTCGGTTTCATAGCTAAAAGTTCATTTGAGTCGTACCTCTCCGGATGGTGTCTAAGCTGCCCAGCAGCACAGTGAGTAGAGCACAAACGTTTGGCCTCTGCTCACACAGCCGAAGAGCCAGGAGTGAAAGCTTGTGCTACTAATCTTCAGCACACAGTCAGCTTTGCAAAGGTGCCTCCATTACTGGTGTCACTGCCCACTGTCAACAGGAAAAACATCAGAATGCATTCGCTCCAGAGCCTGTTCTCGGCTGCGCAGCAGCACTCTGAGTAGAGCATGAACTTTTGGCCTCTGCTCCCACAGCAGAAGAGCCGGGAGGGAAAGCTGGGGCTGGCATTCTTCAGCACAAAGTCAGCTTTGCAACGGTGCCTCCATCATTGCTTTCACTGCTCACTTTCATACCTGAAAGAGAGTTTGAATGAAACCACTCCGAAGCCTGCACTCTGCTGCCCAGCAACGCAGTGCGTAGATGCAGAAGGTTTGGCTTCTGTTCTCACAGCCGAAGAGGCAGGAGGGAACGGTGGTGCTAGTGATCTTCAGAACAGAGTCAGCTTTGCAACACTATCTCCATCCTTACTCTCAGGGCTCACTTTCATACGTGAGTTTGCATTTGAATGCTACCTCTCAGGAGCTTGCTGTCTGCTGCCCAGCAGCACACTGAGTAGAGCACGAACTTTTGGCCTCTGTTCTCACAGCCGAAGAGCCAGGAGGGAAAGCTGGGGCTGGGAATATACAGCACACAGTCAGCTTTGCAACGGAGTCACCATCTGTGCTCTCTGAGCTTTCAAACCTAAAAGTGCATTTGAATGCAAGCTCTCCAGAGCCTGCTCTCGGCTGCCCAGCAGCACAGTGAGTAGAGCATGAACTTTTGGCCTCTGCTCCCACAGCAGAAGAGCCGGGAGGGAAAGCTGGGGCTGGCATTCTTCAGCACACAGTCAGCTTTGCAACGGTGCCTCCATCATTGCTTTCACTGCTCACTTTCATACCTGAAAGAGAGTTTGAATGAAACCTCTTCGAAGCCTGCACTCTGCTGCCCAGCAACGCAGTGCGTAGATGCAGAAGGTTTGGCTTCTTTTCTCACAGCCGAAGAGGCAGGAGGGAAAGGTGGTGCTAGTGATCTTCAGAACAGAGTCAGCTTTGCAACACTATGTCCATCCTTACTCTCAGGGCTCACTTTCATACGTGAGTTTGCATTTGAATGCTACCTCTCAGGAGCTTGCTGTCTGCTGCCCAGCAGCACACTGAGTAGAGCACGAACTTTTGGCCTCTGTTCTCACAGCCGAAGAGCCAGGAGGGAAAGCTGGGCCTGGGAATCTTCAGCACACAGTCAGCTTTGCAACGGAGTCACCATCTGTGCTCTCTGAGCTTTCAAACCTAAAAGTGCATTTGAATGCAAGCTCTCCAGAGCCTGCTCTCGGCTGCCCAGCAGCATAGTGAGTAGAGCACCAACGTTTGGGTTCTGCTCCCACAGTAGAAGAGCCAGGAGGGAAAGATCGTGCTGGGCCTCTTCAGCACACAGTCAGCTTTACAAGGGTGTCACCATCATGCCTGTTCACTGCTCACTTTCATACGTAAAAGTCTATTTGTATTGTACCTCTCCGGGGCTTGCTCTAGGGGACCCAGGAGCACAGCGAGGAGGGCACGAACGTTTGCCCTCTGTTCCCACAGCCGAAGACGAATGAAAAAAGCTGGTGCTGGGCCTCTTCAGCACCCAGCTTTGCAACGGTGCCTCCATCATTGCAGTTTCTCCTCGGTTTAATGCCTAAAAGACAATTTGAATAAAAACTGGAGGTCACTCTCAGCTGCCCAGCAGCACAGTGAGTAGAGCACGAACGTTTGGCCTCTGCTCCCACATTAGAAGAGAAAAAAGGGAAAGCTGGTGCTGGGATTCTTCAGCACACAGTCAGCTTTACAACGGTGCCTCCATCATTGCTGTCTCTGCTCACTTTCATACCTGAAAGAGAGTTTGAATGAATCCTCTCGGAAGCCTGCCCTCTGCTGCCCAGCAGCACTCTGAGGAGATCATGAACGTCTGGCCTCTGGCTCCCACAGCAGAAGAGCCAGGAGAGAAAGCTGCTTCTGGCAATCTTCAGCACATAGTCAGCTTTGCAACTTTGTCACCAGCAGTGCTGTGGCTCCTCGGTTTCATAGCTAAAAGTTCATTTGAGTCGTACCTCTCCGGATGGTGTCTAAGCTGCCCAGCAGCACAGTGAGTAGAGCACAAACGTTTGGCCTCTGCTCACACAGCCGAAGAGCCAGGAGTGAAAGCTTGTGCTACTAATCTTCAGCACACAGTCAGCTTTGCAAAGGTGCCTCCATTACTGGTGTCACTGCCCACTGTCAACAGGAAAAACATCAGAATGCATTCGCTCCAGAGCCTGTTCTCGGCTGCGCAGCAGCACTCTGAGTAGAGCATGAACTTTTGGCCTCTGCTCCCACAGCAGAAGAGCCGGGAGGGAAAGCTGGGGCTGGCATTCTTCAGCACAAAGTCAGCTTTGCAACGGTGCCTCCATCATTGCTTTCACTGCTCACTTTCATACCTGAAAGAGAGTTTGAATGAAACCACTCCGAAGCCTGCACTCTGCTGCCCAGCAACGCAGTGCGTAGATGCAGAAGGTTTGGCTTCTGTTCTCACAGCCGAAGAGGCAGGAGGGAACGGTGGTGCTAGTGATCTTCAGAACAGAGTCAGCTTTGCAACACTATCTCCATCCTTACTCTCAGGGCTCACTTTCATACGTGAGTTTCAGAACAGCATTTGAATGCTACCTCTCAGGAGCTTGCTGTCTGCTGCCCAGCAGCACACTGAGTAGAGCACGAACTTTTGGCCTCTGTTCTCACAGCCGAAGAGCCAGGAGGGAAAGCTGGGGCTGGGAATATACAGCACACAGTCAGCTTTGCAACGGAGTCACCATCTGTGCTCTCTGAGCTTTCAAACCTAAAAGTGCATTTGAATGCAAGCTCTCCAGAGCCTGCTCTCGGCTGCCCAGCAGCACAGTGAGTAGAGCATGAACTTTTGGCCTCTGCTCCCACAGCAGAAGAGCCGGGAGGGAAAGCTGGGGCTGGCATTCTTCAGCACACAGTCAGCTTTGCAACGGTGCCTCCATCATTGCTTTCACTGCTCACTTTCATACCTGAAAGAGAGTTTGAATGAAACCTCTTCGAAGCCTGCACTCTGCTGCCCAGCAACGCAGTGCGTAGATGCAGAAGGTTTGGCTTCTTTTCTCACAGCCGAAGAGGCAGGAGGGAAAGGTGGTGCTAGTGATCTTCAGAACAGAGTCAGCTTTGCAACACTATGTCCATCCTTACTCTCAGGGCTCACTTTCATACGTGAGTTTGCATTTGAATGCTACCTCTCAGGAGCTTGCTGTCTGCTGCCCAGCAGCACACTGAGTAGAGCACGAACTTTTGGCCTCTGTTCTCACAGCCGAAGAGCCAGGAGGGAAAGCTGGGCCTGGGAATCTTCAGCACACAGTCAGCTTTGCAACGGAGTCACCATCTGTGCTCTCTGAGCTTTCAAACCTAAAAGTGCATTTGAATGCAAGCTCTCCAGAGCCTGCTCTCGGCTGCCCAGCAGCATAGTGAGTAGAGCACCAACGTTTGGGTTCTGCTCCCACAGTAGAAGAGCCAGGAGGGAAAGATCGTGCTGGGCCTCTTCAGCACACAGTCAGCTTTACAAGGGTGTCACCATCATGCCTGTTCACTGCTCACTTTCATACGTAAAAGTCTATTTGTATTGTACCTCTCCGGGGCTTGCTCTAGGGGACCCAGGAGCACAGCGAGGAGGGCACGAACGTTTGCCCTCTGTTCCCACAGCCGAAGACGAATGAAAAAAGCTGGTGCTGGGCCTCTTCAGCACCCAGCTTTGCAACGGTGCCTCCATCATTGCAGTTTCTCCTCGGTTTAATGCCTAAAAGACAATTTGAATAAAAACTGGAGGTCACTCTCAGCTGCCCAGCAGCACAGTGAGTAGAGCACGAACGTTTGGCCTCTGCTCCCACATTAGAAGAGAAAAAAGGGAAAGCTGGTGCTGGGATTCTTCAGCACACAGTCAGCTTTACAACGGTGCCTCCATCATTGCTGTCTCTGCTCACTTTCATACCTGAAAGAGAGTTTGAATGAATCCTCTCGGAAGCCTGCCCTCTGCTGCCCAGCAGCACTCTGAGGAGATCATGAACGTCTGGCCTCTGGCTCCCACAGCAGAAGAGCCAGGAGAGAAAGCTGCTTCTGGCAATCTTCAGCACATAGTCAGCTTTGCAACTTTGTCACCAGCAGTGCTGTGGCTCCTCGGTTTCATAGCTAAAAGTTCATTTGAGTCGTACCTCTCCGGATGGTGTCTAAGCTGCCCAGCAGCACAGTGAGTAGAGCACAAACGTTTGGCCTCTGCTCACACAGCCGAAGAGCCAGGAGTGAAAGCTTGTGCTACTAATCTTCAGCACACAGTCAGCTTTGCAAAGGTGCCTCCATTACTGGTGTCACTGCCCACTGTCAACAGGAAAAACATCAGAATGCATTCGCTCCAGAGCCTGTTCTCGGCTGCGCAGCAGCACTCTGAGTAGAGCATGAACTTTTGGCCTCTGCTCCCACAGCAGAAGAGCCGGGAGGGAAAGCTGGGGGTGGCATTCTTCAGCACAAAGTCAGCTTTGCAACGGTGCCTCCATCATTGCTTTCACTGCTCACTTTCATACCTGAAAGAGAGTTTGAATGAAACCACTCCGAAGCCTGCACTCTGCTGCCCAGCAACGCAGTGCGTAGATGCAGAAGGTTTGGCTTCTGTTCTCACAGCCGAAGAGGCAGGAGGGAACGGTGGTGCTAGTGATCTTCAGAACAGAGTCAGCTTTGCAACACTATCTCCATCCTTACTCTCAGGGCTCACTTTCATACGTGAGTTTGCATTTGAATGCTACCTCTCAGGAGCTTGCTGTCTGCTGCCCAGCAGCACACTGAGTAGAGCACGAACTTTTGGCCTCTGTTCTCACAGCCGAAGAGCCAGGAGGGAAAGCTGGGGCTGGGAATATACAGCACACAGTCAGCTTTGCAACGGAGTCACCATCTGTGCTGTCTCTCCTAGCTTTCAAACCTAAAAGTGCATTTGAATGCAAGCTCTCCAGAGCCTGCTCTCGGCTGCCCAGCAGCACAGTGAGTAGAGCATGAACTTTTGGCCTCTGCTCCCACAGCAGAAGAGCCGGGAGGGAAAGCTGGGGCTGGCATTCTTCAGCACAAAGTCAGCTTTGCAACGGTGCCTCCATCATTGCTTTCACTGCTCACTTTCATACCTGAAAGAGAGTTTGAATGAAACCTCTTCGAAGCCTGCACTCTGCTGCCCAGCAACGCAGTGCGTAGATGCAGAAGGTTTGGCTTCTGTTCTCACAGCCGAAGAGGCAGGAGGGAAAGGTGGTGCTAGTGATCTTCAGAACAGAGTCAGCTTTGCAACACTATCTCCATCCTTACTCTCAGGGCTCACTTTCATACGTGAGTTTGCATTTGAATGCTACCTCTCAGGAGCTTGCTGTCTGCTGCCCAGCAGCACACTGAGTAGAGCACGAACTTTTGGCCTCTGTTCTCACAGCCGAAGAGCCAGGAGGGAAAGCTGGGGCTGGGAATATACAGCACACAGTCAGCTTTGCAACGGAGTCACCATCTGTGCTCTCTGAGCTTTCAAACCTAAAAGTGCATTTGAATGCAAGCTCTCCAGAGCCTGCTCTCGGCTGCCCAGCAGCACAGTGAGTAGAGCATGAACTTTGGGCCTCTG
>NW_026914077.1:2500-8224 GCF_034315485.1 Pezoporus occidentalis | reverse complement strand
TTAAGGGCCCTTTAAATTTTTGCAGTTAAAATTTAAAAAATTCTGCTGTCAAAAAATTTATAATTGCCTACTGTTTGATTATAAAGTACAAAAGTAGCAGCACACTATTACATATGCAAATCCCAAGGGTTATTTCCTGGATGCTTAGCTTTCTTGATCTACATTTCATCCTCTCTGGCTTTCTGTTTTTTTCTTGACCCTGTTGGGGGGAAGAGAATCCAGCTTATTAAGAAAATGAAGGCCTGTTTTTTCCCGTTGTCCTGTACTGCATGTATGCTTGTGCCTGCAATTGTTAAAGTTATTGCTTGCTTTGTACCTGATTAGTGTCCTTGGAAATCAATGAACAGCTCTGTATACACCTCTAGCTCCTGCAGCCATGTTTGTGCATTGAATAATTGATTCTACTCTGCTAATCAGATAGGGACATAATGAGCCAGTTTAATTAAAATGGGGATCTAACCTGGTGAACACTGGGAAAATATTTGCTGATTTACTTAGTAAAAGGCCACAGTTGCTTTTCATTGGATGGAAGGGAAGGTTACGGAAAGTAAAGTAGGCTTTGAAAGAAGAAGCAGTTCACTGGCTGTCTATCCCTTGCAAATCAGTCTACTTGAATAGCAAAAAGGTTTAGCAAGCCAAAAAAAAAAAAAAAAAAAGCTAATCAAAGGACCAGGAGATGCTGAAATTGCTGACAGGGTTTCCCTGCCTCTCCCAGAGGTGTCAGCATCACTGTTTGGCTATGCTCTAAGAGGCAGGTTGCCTGGTTGTACAGCCCTCAGTGATTTGCAGAAAGAATTTCAACTCAGTTCACTGCCAGTTGGTGCCTGTATAAGTGCAATAAGGTAAGATTCAGTTGCAGTTTATCTTCTTGGTAGTAGACTACTTAACTTCAGGTGCATATGTGTTTTTTTTTTTTTTGTGAAACGTGGCCATTTATCCTGATGCTGCCTTATAAATCCTGCTATTAAGCTCTTCGAGTTATTTCTGTAAATGTTGGTACCGATATGTAAATTTAGGAGGCAGTGATTGGGGGAGCAGGGGGAGGGCTGCCAGGAGTTATGTAACTTTAAAGTTTTTTTGACTATTTTGAATAAGCAGCTAAAGGCTTTGAAGATAACATCTGATCACTTTCAAACTTTAAAGTGACTACAGCAGTAATTCTTTTTTAACACCAGCTAAATCTTTGGAATGGGAAGATGATTATGGTCTCTAAATGCAAAAGATTACCCACATCTTCAACGACAGCTGAAGGGAAACTTACAGTCTTCACCATAATCTGGAAAAGCGAGCACTAGTTAAATACACATCTGTAATTCTAATTGCATATCAGACCAACTCTACCTGCAGGGATAAAGTAGTGCAAGGCCAATATAGAAACAACATGGTGCTCATCTGCTGTGGTGTACTAGGATGAAATAGCATATTGACCCTGAATCCATACTCTGAGTAAAAGCAATTGTCATTCTGCCACTGTAACACCTTGTTGCCAGTGGTGATGTAATTAAAGCTGTGAGGACTCATTTCCATTCTTATCTCATAAGCTCGTCTGAATCAGAAACTGTTTGTCTGTGGTAACTGAGAAAACGTACTACAAGGCTACATGTTTATGTATGAATTTAGGTAGTCTATTTTTGTGGGGCGATGAGGGGACAGCTCTAAGCATCTTATTTCCAACGTTCATTCTCCTATATATATATATATATATATATATATATATATATATATATATATATATATATATATAAAAAAATACAACTTGTGTGTGGAGATATATATGTAATTTTATATATTTGATTCATACACACATACATAGATATATAGGCACACACGCACATACAGTTTAAATTTTACTCACCCCCTTTTCTCCTCTATTAAAATTCCAAATGGCTAAGAGGATTTTCTCAATTTAGTCATACTTTTAATCTTCACTGAAATGAGTGATGACTTCTTATAATAAAAAGTTGACAGGCTTACATTGCGCACCGGTGGATTAGTTTCCCTTGGTGATGAGGTTTTTTTTTGTGCGCCGTGTGTCTGTTTGATGGAGGTTTAACAGAAAGCATTTTGGCAGAAATTGGATGCAGCAGGGATCATCTGGAGATGGCTGCTGTTCGATATTAACTGCACACAGTAACTTTTTTTTTATTTATTTTTTTATTCTTTAGCCAGGTGACAGAAGCAGTCAAAGCATGTTTTCCCCTGCTGAAAGAAATAGAAGCATTTGGGGGGTGATTATAAAATTGACTGTATGTGCATGGTATGAACCTCCTTAAGAAGCATGTTTAATTTGCTTTTTGGCCACTAAGTAAAGCATGTGAATACGGTGTTCACTGCAAGAAGTTATCAGACCCATGAACATCTACAACATACACTTTTTTTCTTAAAAAATAAAAAAAATAACCAAATGAATGGGTTTTCATCCTGAGGGAAGGAGAGGAGTAGATGAATTTAAACAGGATATTGTTATAAAAACTGTGGTGCATGAGCATAATTATTTATTGGGGAAAAAAAAAAATCAAAAGAATTCTTGCGGCTCTTAAAACTTTTTGCCAGGCAAGAGGGGGCATAAACAAATATAACTGCTTCCTAGTATCTTCAGCAATGCTGCTTGAGACACATGATGAAGGCATGAGACCATTTCAGTGTCAGTTTGAGAAGGATCCATTAGTTGCTTTGAGCCACCTGCATGTTCTCTGGCATCCATGTTGCTAGCTGAAATCTAAGTCTGTAACAACTGCCTGGTTAGTTTATAATTCTGTATCAATAATTGTACTGGACACAAAACATGAGCCCTGACTTGAGCAGTCAAAGGAAACTTCTCCAGCTCTCCAATGCAAAGCCTGCAAACCATGGTTTGACCAAGCTTTGCTTCTGGAGATGTCTACTCTTGGCCAGTTCACCAAAACCTATGTGCACCTTAAAGAAATGTGTATATATGTTTTATTTTTATCTAATACATCCTAAATTTGTGCTGTTCTGTCTTCATAACAACAAGAAGAGAGATTTGCACTATGCAAGAACTGGTCTTCCAAAACATGCCACGCAATGCATGAATTCAACATCACTGTTAAACCAAGATATATTAAAAAATTCTAGAGAAATCACATAAATGGTTGAACATATTTTAAAGCATGCCATGCTCATCATGAGTGCTCTTATAATTTGGTTCCTATGATTAATTTCAATTTTATTTCTTTAAGGAATTTGTGTCAAGTGCCAAATGGTTACCACTAGAATAATAATGAGTGTATATGGGTACTGTTTTATTTTAGCTGACACTTGAAAGATGTAGTTTATTTTTAATAATAAAAAACAATAGTCTCTTTTCTATTTCACTGAACTTTTGAGATCAGGAGCAATATGTTTTTAATAGAGATAGGAAAAGCTTAATCTGCACTTACCTTTGGTTCAGACAGCCAGCAGTGACAATCCCGCTTTCCTTGTCAAGTTTCAGAGATTTGCACTTGAGAAATCTATGGAGCCTGTCAGTCTAGTTAATGAAGCCTCCTCCTTCCCCTTTTTTAAACAAAATCTGACTTTCTTTAAAGACCACTTAAGGCATATCTCTGATTATACAAACAGGTTCTGTCCTAGAAGAGGCAATAATCCAATAATAACCTCCTTAGTGTTAAACCACCCCCAAGAGTTCACTAAAGGAATATAGCTTCTTTAAAGGTAACTAGTCTAGCAAGAACAGATATATGCCATTTTCATACAAAGAGTAGGCAGCGCTCAATACAAATCACTGCTTTGGTTAGAGGGGCTTCTTGATCCTAGGTAATTTAGAAGGTTATGTACATGAATTAGTAATCCCTTAAGGTTCTCTGTTATTATTTATCATTTTTCAGTGCTCATGTACATAACCTTCTGGTTACCTAGGATGAAGCCCCTCTAACCAAAGCAGTGATGTATTGAATTTCAATATTTATTTCTTTAAGAAGCTAACTTTTTAGTGAACTCTTGGGGGTGGTGAAGTGGAGGTTATTATTGGATTATTGCCTCTTCTAGGACAGAACCTGTTTGTATAATCAGAGATATGCCTTTAAGTGGTCTTTAGAATAATAATGGGGAAGGAGGAGGCTCATCTAGACTGACGGCTCCATAAGCTCAAGTGTTTTAAATTAAGGATTGTCAACTCTTGAAACTTGACATTGTCACTCTGGCTGCAGGCTGACACTTAAAACATATTGAAAGTTCATGTAGTTTATTAAAAATAAACTACATCTTTCAAGTGTCAGCTAAAATTCTAAAGTACTAACAGTACCCAGATGACACTCATTATTATTCTAGTGGTAACCATTTGGCACTTGACACAAATTCCTTAAAGAAATAAAATTGAAATTAATCATATCTGAACACCTAGAACCAAATTATAAGAGCACTCATGATGAGCATGGCATGCTTTAAAATATGTTCAACCATTTATGTGATTTCTCTAGAATTTTTTAATATATCTTGGTTTAACAGTGATGTTAAATTATGCATTGCGTGGCATGTTTTGTGGAAGACCAGTTCTTGCATAGTGCAAATCTCTCTTCTTGTTGTTATGAACGTAAGTATGACAGAACAGCACAAATTTAGGATGTATTAAAAAAAATAAAAATAAAACATATATACACATTTCTTTAAGGTGCACTTGGGAAAAGTAGGTTTTGGTGAACTGGCCAAGAGTAGACATCTCCAGAAGCAAAGCTTGGTCAAACCATGGTTTGCGCAGGCTTTGCATTGAGAGCTGGAGAAGTTTCCTTTGACTGCTCGGTCCTACTCAGGGCTCATGTTTTGTGTCCAGTACAATTATTGATACAGAATTATAAACTAACCAGGCAGTTGTTACAGACTTAGATTTCAGCTAGCAACATGGATGCCAGAGAACATGCAGGTGGCTCAAAGCAACTAATCAATCCTCTCAAACTGACACTGAAATGGTCTCATGCCTTCATCATGTGTCTCAAGCAGCATTGCTGGGAGATACTAGGAGCAGTTATATTTGTTTATGCCCCCTCTTGCCTGGCAAAAAGTTTTAAGAGCTGCAAGAATTCTTTTGATTTTTTTTTTCCCCAATAAATAATTATGCTCATGCACCACAGTTTTTATAACAATATCCTGTTTAAATTCATCTACTCCTCTCCTTCCCTCAGGATGAAAACCCATTCATTTGGTTATTTTTTTTATTTTTTAAGAAAAAAAGTGTATGTTGTAGATGTTCATGGGTCTGATAACTTCTTGCAGTGAACACCGTATTCACATGCTTTACTTAGTGGCCAAAAAGCAAATTAAACATGCTTCTTAAGGAGGTTCATACCATGCACATACAGTCAATTTTATAATCACCCCCCAAATGCTTCTATTTCTTTCAGCAGGGGAAAACATGCTTTGACTGCTTCTGTCACCTGGCTAAAGAATAAAAAAATAAAAAAAAAAAAAGTTACTGTGTGCAGTTAATATCGAACAGCAGCCATCTCCAGATGATCCCTGCTGCATCCAATTTCTGCCAAAATGCTTTCTGTTAAACCTCCATCAAACAGACACACGGCGCACAAAAGAAAACCTCATCACCAAGGGAAACTAATCCACCGGTGCGCAATGTAAGCCTGTCAACTTTTTATTATAAGAAGTCATCACTCATTTCAGTGAAGATTAAAAGTATGACTAAATTGAGAAAATCCTCTTAGCCATTTGGAATTTTAATAGAGGAGAAAAGGGGGTGAGTAAAATTTAAACTGT
>NW_026914076.1:0-4464 GCF_034315485.1 Pezoporus occidentalis | reverse complement strand
AGAGCATTCTAACGACCCACAGAGGTACTCAACCCTAACCCTAACCCTAACCCTAACACTAACCCTAACCCATTTCTCCCCTGTAACTGTAACAAAGTGAGTGTAATACTATATGTATATATATATACAGGAAAACAGAGGAAACGTAACAAAGTGAGCAAAATAAAACATGTTCAAGAGCATTCTAATGACCCACAGAGGTTCTCAACCCTAACCCTAACCCTAACCCTAACCCTAACCCTAAACCTAACCCTAACCCTAACCCATTTCTCCCCTGTAACTGTAACAAAGTGAGTGTAATACTATATGTATATATATATACAGGAAAACAGAGGAAACGTAACAAAGTGATCAAAATAAAGCATGTTCAAGAGGATTCTAATGACCCACAGAGGTTCTCAGCCCTAACCCTAACCCTAACCCTAACCCTAACCGTAAACCTAACCCTACCCCATTTCTCCCCTCTAACTGTAACAAAGCGAGTGTAATACTATATATCTAGATATATAGGAAAACACAGTAAACGTAACAAAGTGAGCAAAATAAAGTATGTTCAAGAGCATTCTAATGACCCACAGAGGTTCTCAACCCCAACCCTAACCCTAACCCTAACCCTAACCCTAACCCATTTCTCCCCTGTAACTGTAACAAAGTGAGTGCAACACTATATATATAGATATATAGGAAAACACAGTAAATGTAACAAAGTGAGCAAAATAAAGCATGTTCAAGAGCATTCTAATGACCCACAGAGGTACTCCCTAACCCTAACCCTAACCCTAACCCTAACACTAACCCTAACCCATTTCTCCCCTGTAACTGTAACAAAGTGAGTGTAATACTATATGTATATATATATACAGGAAAACAGAGGAAACGTAACAAAGTGAGCAAAATAAAACATGTTCAAGAGCATTCTAATGACCCACAGAGGTTCTCAACCCTAACCCTAACCCTAACCCTAACCCTAACCCTAACCCTAACCCTAACCCATTTCTCCCCTGTAACTGTAACAAAGTGAGTGTAATACTATATGTATATATATATACAGGAAAACAGAGGAAACGTAACAAAGTGATCAAAATAAAGCATGTTCAAGAGGATTCTAATGACCCACAGAGGTTCTCAACCCTAACCCTAACCCTAACCCTAACCCTAACCCTAAACCTAACCCTACCCCATTTCTCCCCTCTAACTGTAACAAAGCGAGTGTAATACTATATATCTAGATATATAGGAAAACACAGTAAACATAACAAAGTGAGCAAAATAAAGTATGTTCAAGAGCATTCTAATGACCCACAGAGGTTCTCAACCCCAACCCTAACCCTAACCCTAACCCTAACCCTAACCCATTTCTCCCCTGTAACTGTAACAAAGTGAGTGCAACACTATATATATAGATATATAGGAAAACACAGTAAATGTAACAAAGTGAGCAAAATAAAGCATGTTCAAGAGCATTCTAATGACCCACAGAGGTACTCAACCCTAACCCTAACCCTAACCCTAACACTAACCCTAACCCATTTCTCCCCTGTAACTGTAACAAAGTGAGTGTAATACTATATGTATATATATATACAGGAAAACAGAGGAAACGTAACAAAGTGAGCAAAATAAAACATGTTCAAGAGGATTCTAATGACCCACAGAGGTTCTCAACCCTACCCCTAACCCTAACCCTAACCCTAACCCTAACCCTAAACCTAACCCTAAACCTAACCCTAACCCTAACCCATTTCTCCCCTGTAACTGTAACAAAGTGAGTGTAATACTATATGTATATATATATACAGGAAAACAGAGGAAACGTAACAAAGTGATCAAAATAAAGCATGTTCAAGAGGATTCTAATGACCCACAGAGGTTCTCAACCCTAACCCTAACCCTAACCCTAACCCTAAACCTAACCCTACCCCCATTTCTCCCCTCTAACTGTAACAAAGCG
Organism: Pezoporus occidentalis; assembly: GCF_034315485.1. Lineage (NCBI taxonomy): Eukaryota > Metazoa > Chordata > Aves > Psittaciformes > Psittacidae > Pezoporus > Pezoporus occidentalis. The sequence continues at coordinate 2,513 of NW_026914076.1, read as the reverse complement.
AGTGTAATACTATATATCTAGATATATAGGAAAACACAGTAAACGTAACAAAGTGAGCAAAATAAAGTATGTTCAAGAGCATTCTAATGACCCACAGAGGTTCTCAACCCCAACCCTAACCCTAACCCTAACCCTAACCCTAACCCATTTCTCCCCTGTAACTGTAACAAAGTGAGTGCAACACTATATATATAGATATATAGGAAAACACAGTAAATGTAACAAAGTGAGCAAAATAAAGCATGTTCAAGAGCATTCTAACGACCCACAGAGGTACTCAACCCTAACCCTAACCCTAACCCTAACACTAACCCTAACCCATTTCTCCCCTGTAACTGTAACAAAGTGAGTGTAATACTATATGTATATATATATACAGGAAAACAGAGGAAACGTAACAAAGTGAGCAAAATAAAACATGTTCAAGAGCATTCTAATGACCCACAGAGGTTCTCAACCCTAACCCTAACCCTAACCCTAACCCTAACCCTAAACCTAACCCTAACCCTAACCCATTTCTCCCCTGTAACTGTAACAAAGTGAGTGTAATACTATATGTATATATATATACAGGAAAACAGAGGAAACGTAACAAAGTGATCAAAATAAAGCATGTTCAAGAGGATTCTAATGACCCACAGAGGTTCTCAGCCCTAACCCTAACCCTAACCCTAACCCTAACCGTAAACCTAACCCTACCCCATTTCTCCCCTCTAACTGTAACAAAGCGAGTGTAATACTATATATCTAGATATATAGGAAAACACAGTAAACGTAACAAAGTGAGCAAAATAAAGTATGTTCAAGAGCATTCTAATGACCCACAGAGGTTCTCAACCCCAACCCTAACCCTAACCCTAACCCTAACCCTAACCCATTTCTCCCCTGTAACTGTAACAAAGTGAGTGCAACACTATATATATAGATATATAGGAAAACACAGTAAATGTAACAAAGTGAGCAAAATAAAGCATGTTCAAGAGCATTCTAATGACCCACAGAGGTACTCAACCCTAACCCTAACCCTAACCCTAACCCAAACACTAACCCTAACCCATTTCTCCCCTGTAATTGTAACAAAGTGAGTGTAATACTATATGTATATATATATACAGGAAAACAGAGGAAACGTAACAAAGTGAGCAAAATAAAACATGTTCAAGAGCATTCTAATGACCCACAGAGGTTCTCAACCCTAACCCTAACCCTAACCCTAACCCTAACCCTAAACCTAACCCTAACCCTAACCCATTTCTCCCCTGTAACTGTAACAAAGTGAGTGTAATACTATATGTATATATATATACAGGAAAACAGAGGAAACGTAACAAAGTGATCAAAATAAAGCATGTTCAAGAGTATTCAAGAGTATTCTAATGACCCACAGAGGTTCTCAACCCTAACCCTAACCCTAACCCTAACCCTAACCGTAAACCTAACCCTACCCCATTTCTCCCCTCTAACTGTAACAAAGCGAGTGTAATACTATATATCTAGATATATAGGAAAACACAGTAAACGTAACAAAGTGAGCAAAATAAAGTATGTTCAAGAGCATTCTAATGACCCACAGAGGTTCTCAACCCCAACCCTAACCCTAACCCTAACCCTAACCCATTTCTCCCCTGTAACTGTAACAAAGTGAGTGCAACACTATATATATGATATATAGGAAAACACAGTAAATGTAACAAAGTGAGCAAAATAAAGCATGTTCAAGAGCATTCTAATGACCCACAGAGGTACTCAACCCTAACCCTAACCCTAACCCTAACACTAACCCTAACCCATTTCTCCCCTGTAACTGTAACAAAGTGAGTGTAATACTATATGTATATATATATACAGGAAAACAGAGGAAACGTAACAAAGTGAGCAAAATAAAACATGTTCAAGAGCATTCTAATGACCCACAGAGGTTCTCAACCCTAACCCTAACCCTAACCCTAACCCTAACCCTAAACCTAACCCTAACCCTAACCCATTTCTCCCCTGTAACTGTAACAAAGTGAGTGTAATACTATATGTATATATATATATACTGGAAAACAGAGGAAACGTAACAAAGTGATCAAAATAAAGCATGTTCAAGAGGATTCTAATGACCCACAGAGGTTCTCAACCCTAACCCTAACCCTAACCCTAACCCTAACCCTAACCCTAACCCTAAACCTAACCCTACCCCATTTCTCCCCTCTAACTGTAACAAAGCGAGTGTAATACTATATATCTAGATATATAGGAAAACACAGTAAACGTAACAAAGTGAGCAAAATAAAGTATGTTCAAGAGCATTCTAATGACCCACAGAGGTTCTCAACCCCAACCCTAACCCTAACCCTAACCCTAACCCATTTCTCCCCTGTAACTGTAACAAAGTAAGTGCAACACTATATATATAGATATAAAGGAAAACACAGTAAATGTAACAAAGTGAGCAAAATAAAGCATGTTCAAGAGCATTCTAATGACCCACAGAGGTACTCAACCCTAACCCTAACCCTAACCCTACC
>NW_026914075.1:0-8571 GCF_034315485.1 Pezoporus occidentalis | reverse complement strand
TAGATCTAGAGCAGAACAAACTTGATCCTCCGGGGGGTTTGGATGAAGTCACCAAAATATGCTTCTTGGTACTTAATTTTACCTCCTTTGACATTTCTTTGAATTTGCTGGTTGCATAAAATATTTGGTAGTCTCTATGGCTGTTTTTCTTGTAAGTTCACAAAATATGGGTCTATGATTTCAGTGTATTTTATGTAAAGGTAATAAATTATATCTGCAGTCATGAACACTGCAAGATTGTTGACGCAGGAGTCATGGACAACGCAGAGACGATCAATGTGATCAAGCGATTGCCAAATTTATTACTGTTGTGGTTTAAACCCAGTCAGGTAACTTGTTCACTCACTCCCAGTGAGTGGTGCCGAGCTGACAGCAATCGAGGTCCGTGTCCCGTCCCCCCCACCAGGGTTCTCCCCCACTCCCGGAGGAACGGGGAGGAGGATCGAAAAAAAAATGCAACTCCCATGGGTTGAGACAAGAACAGTCCAGGAACCAATGTACAACACAAATCACCACCGCTACTATCAACTACAACAATGATAAGGGAAAATAACAAGGGAAGAGAATACGATACCACCGGCCAAGAGAACGAGTTCCACCCGGAAGCCCGTGTCCTTCCGGGTAACTTCCAGTTACCCCTCACCCCGGGCATGACGTGCTGTGGTATGGAATACCTCCCTGGCTAGCCCGGGTCAGGCGCCCCGTCTCTGCTTCCTCCCGGCTTCCCCTCCTCCCTGGCAGAGCATGAGCCTCACAAAGTCCTTGGTCAGGGTAAACATCACTTAGCAACAACTGAAAATATCGACTTCACCAACACTGTTCTCAGGCTGGAAGTCAAAACACAGCACTGCACCAGCTAACACAAAGGAAAAAACATGACTGCTACTGCTGAACCCAGGACATTATCCACCCCTTATTCCATACCATTCACGTCGTGCTCAGATCCCACATTTTCAATACACCATCGCTCTCCCATATATATACATCTATATACATACAGACCAAGAGGAAAAAAAACATTTTCAGAGTGCATGGACCAATCCCTATAATACTGCTGAGTCCATTCGGTCCATGATGTTCAAAGTTCATTCTCGGTTGGGATGATGGCTGGAGGGAAGTCAGGGCCAGTCACTGGTGACCTGGAGACATCTAGTTGATGGGCTATAAAAGCATTACATAGCAGGCAACAGCATACAATTGAGTTCACTGGCTGTTTTCCCTAAAATCAAATCCCCTTGAGGTATACATCGGACTTCCCCATCTTCCCGCATTACCCACCAAGTATATCCAGGTCCCTGAGCAAAAGCAATCCCACGAGTGGGTTTGCCTTTACCTGAAGCAGGAATAACCCAGACTGTCTTCCCCAGCAAATTCTTCATATGCACCACGGGAACTTTGTCCCCCTCTACAATATGTAAAAGTTCTGACTGGGCTGGGCCAGCCCTGTTGGCAGATCCTCTGGTGTTGACCAACCAGGTGGCCTTTGGTAAGTGTGTATCCCAATGCTTGAAAGTTCCCCCACCCATTGCTCTCAGTGTAGTTTTTAACAGCCCATTGTACCGTTCGATTTTCCCAGAGGCTGGTGCATGGTAGGGGATGTGATATACCCACTCAATGCCATGCTCTTTGGCCCAAATATCTATAAGGTTATTCCGGAAATGAGTCCCATTGTCTGACTCAGTTCTCTCTGGGGTGCCGTGTCGCCACAAAATCTGTTTCTCAAGGCCCAGGATAGTGTTCCGGGCAGTGGCATGGGGCACAGCATGTGTTTCCAGCCACCCGGTGGTTGCTTCCACCATGGTAAGCACATGGCGCTTGCCTTGGCGGGTTGGTGGCAGTGTGATATAGTCAATCTGCCAGGCCTCCCCATATTTATACTTCAACCATCGTCCTCCATACCAAAGAGGCTTTAACCGCTTGGCTTGTTTAATTGCAGCACATGTTTCACACTCATGAATAACCTGGGCAATAGTGTCCATTGTTAAGTCCACCCCTCGGTCACAGGCCCATCTATATGTTGCATCTCTGCCCTGATGGCCTGAAGTGTCATGGGCCCACCGGGCCAAAAATAATTCACCTTTATGTTGCCAATCTAAGTCCATCTGAGCCACTTCAATCTTAGCCGCTTTATCCACTTGTTGGTTGTTCTGGTGTTCCTCAGTGGCCCGACTCTTGGGTACATGGGCATCTACATGACGTACCTTCACCACCAGGTTCTGCACCCGGGCAGCAATATCTTTGCACAGTGAAGCAGCCCAGATGGGTTTACCTCTGCGTTGCTAGTTGCTCTGCTTCCATTGCTTCAACCACCCCCACAGGGCATTTGCCACCATCCATGAGTCAGTATAGAGATAAAGTACTGGCCACTTTTCTCGTTCAGCAATGTCCAGGGCCAGCTGGATGGCTTTCACCTCGCCAAACTGACTCGATTCACCCTCTCCGTCAGCAGCTTCTGCAACTTGTCGTCCAGGACTCCATACAGCTGCCTTCCATCTCCGATGCTTTCCCACAATACGGCAAGAGCCATCAGTAAACAAGGCATACTGCTTTTCACTTTCTGACAGTTTATTATATGGTGGGGCCTCTTCAGCACGCATCACCTCCTCCTCTGGTGACATTTCGAAATCTTTGCCCTCTGGCCAGTCCATGATGACTTCTAGAATGCCTGAACGACTGAGATTTCCTATTCGAGTTCGTTGTGTAATTAGTGCAGCCCATTTACTCCATGTAGCATCGGTTGCATGATGTGTAGAGGAGACCCTGCCTTTGAACATCCAGCCCAGCACGGGCAGCCGGGGTGCCAGAAGGAGCTGTGCTTCAGTGCCAATCACTTCCAAAGCAGCTCGAATCCCTTCATAGGCTGCCAGTATCTCTTTCTCAGTTGGGGTATAGCTGGCCTCAGATCCTTTATATCCCCGACTCCAAAAGCCGAGGGGTCGACCTCGAGTCTCCCCTGGAGCTTTCTGCCAGAGGCTCCAGGTAGGACCGGTCTCCCCAGCTGCAGTGTACAGCACATTTTTTACATCTGGTCCGGTCCGGACTGGTCCAAGGGCTACTGTATGAACTATCTCGCGTTTAATTTGCTCAAAGGCTTGTTGCTGCTCAGGGCCCCATTTAAAATCATTCTTCTTCCGGGTCACATGATAGGGCTTACAATCGAACTGTAATTTGGGATGTGCATTCTCCAGAACCCCACTGCACCCAAGAAAGCTTGCGTTTCTTTCTTATTAGTTGGTGGAGACATTGCTGTTATCTTGTTGATCACATCTGTGGGGATCTGTCTACGTCCATCTTGCCATTTTATTCCCAAAAATTGAATCTCCTGTGCAGGTCCCTTGACCTTACTCCGTTTTATGGCAAAACCGGCTTTCAGCAGGATTTGGATTATTTTCCTCCCTTTCTCAAAGATTTCTTCCACTGTATCGCCCCACACAATAATGTCATCAATGTATTGCAGGTGTTCTGGAGCTTGCCCCTGTTCCAGTGCATTCTGGATCAGTCCGTGGCAAATGGTAGGGCTGTGTTTCCACCCCTGGGGCAGTTGGTTCCAAGTGAACCGGACACCCCTCCAAGTAAAAGCAAACTGTGGCCTGCACTCTGCTGCCAAAGGAATTGAGAAAAATGCATTGGCAATATCAATCGTGGCATACCACTTGGCTGCCTTTGACTCTAGTTCATACTGAAGTTCTAGCATGTCCGGTACGGCAGCACTCAGTGGTGGTGTGACTTCATTCAGGCCACGATAGTCTACTGTTAGTCTCCATTCTCCATTAGACTTTCGCACTGGCCATATGGGGCTATTGAAGGGTGAGCGGGTCCTGCTGATCACCCCCTGACTCTCCAGTCTACGGATCAGCTGATGGATGGGAATCAGGGAGTCTCGGTTGGTGCGATATTGCCGCCAGTGCACTGTTGTGGTCGCAATTGGCACTTGTTGTTCTTCAACTTTCAGCAACCCCACAGTAGAGGGATCTTCTGAGAGACCAGGCAAGGTGGACAGCTGCTCAATTTCCTCAGTCTCCAAAGCAGCAATACCAAAAGCCCACCGGTACCCTTTTGGGTCTTTGAAGTACCCTCTCTTGAGGTAGTCTATGCCGAGAATGCATGGAGCCTCTGGACCAGTCACAATAGGGTGCTTTTGCCATTCCCTCCCAGTCAGGCTGATTTCAGCCTCCAGCACAGTCAACTCTTGGGATCCTCCTGTTACTCCAGAAATATAGATGGGTTCCACCCCTTGACAGCTTGATGGCATCAGGGTACACTGTGCACCGGTATCTACTAGAGCCTTATACTTCTGTGGGACTGATGTGCCAGGCCATCTGATCCACACAGTCCAGTAAATCCTATTGTTCCCTACCTCCACCTGGCTGGAGGCAGGGCCCCTCTAATGGTCGTCACAGCATTGGACACTTAAGTCGTGTTGAAAGGGATTATTCTTCGTTATCACAGGAGCTGGAGTAAAATCAGCTCTTCCACTCCATCTGGGAAACTGCTCACCAGAGACTGAAGCCGTAGCTCTCATGGGACGATCAGCCTTGGCCCTTGCTCCCCTCTTCAGTTCACTCACCCATTCCTCCAAAACTGAAGTAGGTTTTCCATCCCACTTTGTCATGTCTTCTCCGTGATTCAGCAGGTAAAACCATAGGGTACCCCGTGGCATATACCTTCTGTATCTCCTCTCTTGAACAATAGGACGCTTTTTGTTAATAGCTGAGACGTGTGTTGGTACACGTGAGGAGCCGGATAAATCAGATAGATTGTCCTTCAATTGTTCGATGTCCTGGGACAGTTTTTTCACAGCTGAGATGATGGAAGGGGTGAGATTGTCTTCGAACTCTCGGAGTTTATGAACCATTTCATCCACTGTTAGTGGTACTATGTCATTCCAGGTCACTGTTGCCAATGAATGGGCATATGATGACGGTGCATTCCGTGTAAGTTTTCGCCACATGGGTCGTGTACATTCAACTTCATCTGGATCTATAGGTGTATCCCTGTTATTCGGCTTGATGTGATAGAGCATCTCTACGATGGCCGATTCCCTCAGAGACTGGATGCCTTTGTCTATAGTAGTCCACTTGGCCGAACGACTCGTAACATCGTCCTTGTACGGAAACCTTTCTTTCACAGCTGCCAAGAGCCGCCTCCAAAGGCTGAGGGACGTTTTCTCTCTTGCGATTGCTTTGTCAATTCCCCCTTCTCTAGCAAGTGATCCCAGCTGCTTGGCTTCTGTACCTTCTAGTTCGTGACCATCGGCCCCATTGTCCCAGCATCGGAGTAACCAGGTGATGATGTGCTCCCCTGGTTGACGGGTAAAATCTTTTCGCATATTCCACAGCTCGGTTGAGGTCCAAGGTCGAGAAGTTACCTCTTCTTCTTCTTCTTCGTCATGTGATGATGACTCCTGATCAGATTCTGGACCGGGTGGTGAATTCATTGGTTCTTCATCTCGCTTCACCCTTTTTGCCTCCTTTTTACTTGTTCTCTTGCGTACAGGGGCAACCGGTATTGGTACAAAGTGGTCCTCTGGTTTGGCTGCAGTGATTATCACTGGGAGTGGTGTAGCTGCTGTGCTTGGAGCTGGGGTAACCGCGCTGTCTGTTGCAGTTGAAGTTTGAGCAGCTGCTGTACTTGCCACTGGGGTAGCTCCTCTGTTCATTGCAGCCAAAGTTTGAGTAGCGACTGTACTTGTTGCTGGGGGTGGTGTAGCTGCTGTGCTTGGAGCTGGGGTAACCGCGCTGTCTGTTGCAGTTGAAGTTTGAACAGCTGCTGTACTTGCCGCTGGGGTAGCTGCGCTGTTCATTGCAGCCAAAGTTTGAGTAGCGACTGTTGCTTTGCCCTCAGATCCGCCGACATTCTTTTCCTTTTGAAGGTGCTGGATAGTGTTGAACAAGGCCCTGTAAGCATAGGCCAAGCCCCAGCACGTTGCCGTGATTTGTCCATCTCTGGTATGGCCAGAATGACCACACACCTCATTTAAGTGTTTTACTAATTCTTCTGGATTTTGCAGTTGTTCGGTAGTGAAATTCCAAAGTACTGGAGGGGCCCACTGACCTAGATACTTGCCCATACTGTCCCACACACCCTGCCACTCATGGCTGTCCAGCCTCAGGGAAAATCTCTCGGTCCTCCTACATCGTCGTTTGACCCCAGACAAGACCCAAACCTGACTCTGCTTAACTCCTGAAATCAGTAGTGAGTAAAACACACTCTGTATGCGTGTTAGCATGGTGATTCCCATCACCATCAGCAAACAAGTCTCAACAGCATTAAAATGCCATTCAAAAAATTCAAAACTCTCAAATGTAAATGGTCTGGGGGGACGACTGGGAGGGTAAAAGGATGTCTCCTTCCCAGGTTGAGCACCTGAGAAGGAGAAAAAAGATGTGTAATTGCTAAGCACCTCCATCATATACCTCCCAAAGTATAAAGGTGGTGACCACACTGGGAACATAAGCCAGATCAGTTTCATGATCAATGATTCTATTGTATTACAACTCATTACCATAAAGTACAATGGGACAAAAACCTTAGCCCAAGCCCCACACTTGAAAAACACTAATACAGCAAATACCGGATGGAAGTCAGATACTATATACTGAAAGTGTGAGATCAAGAGGAACAACCTTGAGAGCCAATAAATCAGCATTGTGACGAGTGACTATCAATCCAGTCAGATCTGTTCTTATCTCAACCCCTCGTGCCCCACGTTGGGCGCCAAAAAGAACTGTTGTGGTTTAAACCCAGTCAGGTAACTTGTTCACTCACTCCCAGTGAGTGGTGCCGAGCTGACAACAATCGAGGTCCGTGTCCCCCCCCCCACCGGGGTTCTCCCCCACTCCCGGAGCAACGGGGAGGAGGATCGAAAAAAAAAAATGCGACTCCCACGGGTTGAGACAAGAACAGTCCAGCAACCAATGTACAACACAAATCACCACCGCTACTATCAACTACAACAATGATAAGGGAAAATAACAAGGGAAGAGAATACGATACCACCGGCCAAGAGAACGAGTCCCACCCGGAAGCCCGTGTCCTTCCGGGTAACTCCCAGTTACCCCCCACCCCGGGCATGACGTGCTGTGGTATGGAATACCTCCCTGGCTAGCCCGGGTCAGGCGCCCCGTCTCTGCTTCCTCCCGGCTTCCCCTCCTCCCTGGCAGAGCATGAGCCTCACAAAGTCCTTGGTCAGGGTAAACATCACTTAGCAACAACTGAAAATATCGACTTCACCAACAGCGTTCTCAGGCTGGAAGTCAAAACACAGCACTGCACCAGCTACCACAAAGGGAAAAAAAAAACATGACTGCTACTGCTGAACCCAGGACACCTGACCTTTTACAGTAATGGTAAAGCAATAAGTGAAGACTTTAAGAAAGTATTAGATGATGCAAGACACCTCATCAGTAGACAATGAGATTGGTGAGTGCTTTGAAGTCTAACATGCTCCTAAAATGCATCTACAGACAAAAGGTTTGCTGCAAGCTAGAAATCTAGTTGCATAAAGATCATAAACATAAATCATAGGTGTATGTAAGTGTCGTGGTTTAAACCCAGTCAGGTAATTCGTTCGCTCACTTCCCCCCCTTTCTTGCCCTCCCCCTGCTCTCGGAGGGACGGAGAGGAGAATCGAAAAGAATGCAACTCCCAAGGGTTGAGATAAGAACAGTTTAGTAACTAAGGTATAACACAAATCACTACTGCTACCACCAATGATAATAATGATAAAGGAAATAACAAGGGAAGAGGATACATCATCTCACCACCAGCCGACCGATAACTCGCCCCCCCAGCCCGACCAAGCTCTGACCGATACCTCCTCCAACCCTGCAGTCTCCCAGCCCTTCCGGCTCACTCCCAGTTACATCCTGGGCATGACGTGCTGTGGTATGGAATACCTCTTTGGTCAGTTTGGGTCAGGTGTCCTGTCTCTGCTTCCTCCTGGCTCCCCCTCCTCCCTGGCAGAGCATGAGGCTCACAAAGTCCTTGGCCAAACCAAAACATCCTTGTTATCAGCTCTGTTCCCGAGCTGAAAGTCAAAACACTGCACTGCACCAGCTACCAAGAAGGGGAAAAATGACTGCTACTGCTGAACCCAGGACAGTAAGACAGGAGCTGTGATAACTGGTGGGGAAAAGCAGGGCTATATATGCACAGAAGTACACGGGATACAGTGCTGTTTAGGCTCCTTTGTGAGGATGGATGCTCAGTGGATGGAGAAAAAGGAGGCTAACTTTACCTACATTAAGTTAAAGAAATGGCGGAAGTTTTGGAAGCTGCTCCAGAGAGATGGAAGATTTGGAAGGTTCCACAGAGATGCTTGCCGGAGAGCAGATCACTGAATACAAGTCAATTGAAGAGAAGGAGAGGGCTTTCTGCCCTTGCCTCCAGCTGGCCCTGAGCTGGAAGTGCTTTGCTTGGGTGTATCAGACACCCCATGTTACAGGGGTTGCGCAAAGCGCATGCACACGGGGCTATACTATTACCAAGGCAGGGAGGCAGAGAGACTCTTAAGAATATTAGATAATTGCTTTTATAATTGTAAATTAGCTTCCAACAGTCTTTCAGTTT
>NW_026914074.1:0-3935 GCF_034315485.1 Pezoporus occidentalis | reverse complement strand
ATTCGGGGGGGGGGAGGGCCCAGCTGCTATAGGTTTTTCCCCAAAGGAAGGAGGGAAAAACCCAGTTTTCCCCAAATGGATGAACGGGTGTTTTAATGCAGTTATGGATCAATGGGATATTGTGCATGAGTAAAAGTGAGTGAAATGCAAATTCTTCATCAGGTTTGTTTTTGGGAACCAGGCTGCTGAGTTAAATCACAGTAAAATTTGGGGTTTTCCCCCTCTTTTCAGGCAGCTGAAAACTTTTTCATTTTCCTCCTCAATTTCTGCCTTTCTCAAAGCCTTTAAAAAAACCAAGGATTTTTTAATTTATACCCACAGTGGTTTTTAAAAACAAAGGCAAGAATGTTATCAGTAGAGTTTGCGCAGGAAAATTTTTTTTTTGGGGTTTAAAATGGGGATTAAAGAAACCCCAAAAAAACAGGGAAAAAAACCAGGACCCTGAAACAACGGGGAAAAATTTAAGGGAATGAAAAAAAAACCCAAACCAAAAATCCTTTTTTTCCTATGCAAGGGAAATTATTTTCCCGGGACAAAAAAGAGCTCCCCCAAGGTTCCCTTTAACGGGAATGCCACCAGGGGAAAAAAACCCAAAGGGTTTCCCCACACACCCAAAAATTCCCCGATTTCCCTTTACAAACTCATCACTAAAGGTGGGAGATGTCCCTATTGTTGTGTTAACAACCCATCCAAAAACTTTTTCTTACGTGCTGGGAAAGTTTGATTAGCCAAGTGGCTTGTTCTTGCCCAGGAAACTGAGAAATAATAGATAAATAAACTAAGGCCATCATGTTGCCTCTACAGTTGGCTGATCCTATGTAGACAGTTTATTTCCTGACCCTGTTAAAGCAATGTCAGATGGTTTAACAGCTTCAAAGTCCCCTCACATTTAGAAATGATGCTTTAAACCCCACTTTTCCTAATGCAGTTCTTGGCTGAGGTTTCAGGTTGTATGAAATGTAGATTATTGTAGAATCATAGAGTGGTTTGGGTTGGAAAGGACCTTGGCTCCAACCCCCTGCCATGGTCAGGGACACTACACACTAGACCATGTCACCCAAGACTCTGTCCAGCCTGGCCTTGAACACTGCCAGGGATGGGGCAGCCACAGCTTCTCTGGGCACCCTGTGCCAGCGCCTCAGCACCCTCACAGGGAAGAGCTTCTTTGTTATATGTAACCTGAACTCCCCCTGTTTCACTTTGAACCCATAACCCCTTTTCCTGTCACTCCAGTCCCTGATGAAGAGTCCCTCTCCAGCATCCTTGTATCCCCCTTTAGACACTGGAAGCTGCTCTGAGGTCTCCACGCAGCTTCTCTTCTCCATGCTCAGCAGCCCCAATGTTCTCAGCCTGGCTCCATATGGGAGGTGCTCCATCCCCTGATCATCTTCGTGGCCTCCTCTGCACTTGCTCCATGTCCTTCTGATGTTGAGGAAAACCCCCTTTTGTTAGGGAGCAGTAAGTCCCTAGGAGGAAAACCAAGGTCTTTTCCCTACTAGGGCTTTTGGGGAAAGAGGTGACTTCTGTCCTTTCCCAAGGCCCTGCAGCCCCCTTTTTGGGAGAAAGGAAAAGGGAAGTTTTTTCCTTTTTGAAAAGAAAAAGGACTCATAAAAATTTGAAAAGGAAGTTGTGTTTTTTTTTTCCTTCCCAAGTAGCAGATAAAAAAAAAGGGAAACTACCCTGGGTTGAAATTTTAAGAGTGTTTTCCCAAGGGGGAATCTTTTTTTGAATAGGGAAAACCCCACACTACATATTGCTATGTACAAAAAAACCCCCTTTTTTGGGGATTTTTAAGGCGGGGTTTAAAACTTTTGGGGCGGGTATTGTTCAAATAAGACCTTCTGGTGCCATTTTTTTAAAAACCCTTTTGGGTGTATCCTGACCTGGTTTGGGGGCCCCTTTGGGCTACCCTTGCCTGGTCTGACAAACCCCCGGGGTTAAAGTGTTCCCCCGACTTTTTCCACCCTGGTCTGTGAATACCACAAAGGACAAGGCTTTTTGGGGGATGCTGCATGGGGAAAAACAGAGGCAACCCCCCAGCGGACCAGAAGTGGGGGGTATAAAAACCCCTTTCAAGTGGATTTTTTAAAAGAAAAAGGAAAAAAAACCCGAAGAAAAAATTTTCTTTGTTGTGGCATTTTTAAGGATCCAGAGTCCTTGTTAAATCCTCCTCTGCTTTATTTTAGGGGGAGCAGAAAAAATCCCCCGGAAAAGGGGTGCTGGGGGCTGTGAGCATGGGGCCCTTTTTCTTCATATTTTAAAAAATCCTTTTTTTCACTCATTAGAAATTTGTGTGAAACCCTTAAAAAACAGTCAACCAAAAAAGTGTGTCATAACTTTTTTAGACCCGGAAAACCCTTTCCCCCTTTTTCCTGGACTGAGATCTTGAAAGAAAAAAACCCTCCCCCAGGGGGAATTTAAAGAACTCTTAGGCAGAAACCCCCGTAGGGTGCTGGAGGCGTGGCCCGGGCCCAGAGGGTTTTGGGGTGCCCAGGCAGTGTTCAAGGCCAGGTTGGACACAGGGGGGTTGGAGCAAGCTGCTTGCAGTGGAAGGGGGCCCCCGCCCGTGGGGGGGGTTGGGTGGATTAAGTTTTAAAAACCTTTTCCCAAAACCCCCCTCTGGGGGTTTTGGTTTAAGAACAAACTTTAAATGAAAAGGAAGGTTTGTGAATTTTTTGGGGTTAGGGTCTCAAAAGGACTGGCATTTCCTATCCATAAAGTCAAGAGTTACATCTTGGGTAACACTAGCCCGGTTTTTGGTAGTTTAGGGGAGCCCTTTTTAAAACTTACCAAAAACAAAAAATCTTACCAAATCGGGGAGGAAAGCCAAAAAAGGGAGGTTTTTCCCGGTTTTTGGGAAAAATATGTTTTCGGTTACCCACAACCGCATGGTTCCAAACAAAACACAAGTTTTGGGTCTTAATTTTCCTCCATTGATTGCTAATTCAGGGTTTTTGGGAACCCTGTGGATAGACAAAGCTCACCTTAGCCCCCGTTTTCCCAAAAATTAGGGGGAAAACTTCCCAAGAACCTTGGGGTTTGTAAGCCAAAAAAAATTCCACCCCTTTGAAAAATGTGGGTTTTCCAATTTTCCCCCACAAATGTTTGGTTTTTTGAAGGGGAAAAACCCCCCCAAAGGGGAAACCCCCCCCAAACATTGTCCAAGCCCCTGTGTCCAACCTGGCCTTGAAAACTGCCAGGGATGGGGGAGCCACAGCTTCTCTGGGCACCCTGTGCCAGCGCCCCCACCCTACAGGGAAGGCCCGCCAAGGCCCTTCTCTTCCCCCCCCCGGGCCGGGGGGAGTTACTTTAAAATCCTCCCAAAAAGGGGAATCCGTTATAAAGTATAAAACATTTTTCTGTTTTCCGAGAGTTTAAGACCTAAAAGGAAAAAAGGTTTTTAAAAAAAAGGGAAAAAAGGCCCCCCTTAACCCGATTTGGTTCCCAAATGGTTTTGTGCCCGAAATAAAAAAGGGGTAAAGGGGCTACAAACTCTGGGGTACCAAAACAAAGCAAAGGGGTTTTTAATTGGGCTTTCCCGCCTCAGTTTAAAAAACCCCCCCCTTTGGGGGGCCAGAAAAATAAGCTGTTGTTTCCCCCCCCAGAACCCCCCCAACCTTTTCCTTTTTTTGGAACAGACCAGGGGGAAAAAAGAGGGGATTCCTTCCCCGGGGGGCTTTAAACCGGCAAGGGTCAGCCCGGGCCCCAAAAGGAGGAACCCCAACAGGTTTTTAAAAAGGCACCAAAGGTTTTTTAAAAAAACCCCCTTTTGAGTTTTAAGCCTTTAAAATCCCCAAGGGGTTTTAGTACTGCATAGGGGTGGGATTTTATTAAAAACTTTAAAATTTAAAATTAACCCAGTTAGGGAAAAAGTTCCCTTTTTTAGTTTTGACTTGGGAAGGGAAAAAAAAAAAATTTTTTTTTATTTTAAGGCT